>NC_069505.1:278229655-278529655 GCF_027579735.1 Bombina bombina
AAATAATCTTGCTAGCTAAAAATCAGACTTGTTAATGGAGTAAACACCTTGTAATAACAAGACATTTCTGTTGTGTTTTTATAGAATAACATATCAGCCAAATGAACGTTGTCTGCTGCAATTGTTTTTAAGTAGCCAAACTCCACACATTATTTTTCTTATTTGGAGAAGCCAATGTGAGCTTGATCCCACAGTAAAGAAGACTAGCCTTAGTAATAGAGTATATCGAGTATATTTTTTTACAGTTTATATCTGTTAAAGCCAATTAGGAGAAGCTATGTAGCAGGGTTAGCCTGCAGGATGCTTTTCTTGGTCTGAGAGTTACAAAAGCCACAATTTTTGGATATAAAATACATGAAAAGAATCAAAATAAATAATAAAAACAAATTGCAAACTTGTTTTACTATGCTATTAAACAAAACATTCAAAAGATTCATAAGCCCAGACCTGTAAACTTTGATGACAGGCTCAGTCACTTACTACAACAAAACTACAAAGTATGTTGGTCATTACTTCTTTGGGAGGTCTATGTTCTTTCCCGCCATCCATATATTTGGTTATATACCCCCAGAGAGCACAGGCACACTATTCAGTTTGTGACTCGTACAAGATCAGCCTTACAGCATCATTCTTCCCCGTTTCAGTCCCACCAGAAGACAATCTAGGGACCTGTTACCTTAAAGGGCCATAATACCCAAATGTTTAAACACTTGAAAGTGATGCAGCATATGAGTATTATGTCCCTTTAATCCTATAACTCATGCAACTTTCAAGAAGCCCCAAACTTACTGAAGGTTTTCCTGTTCTTCTTAAATTTGCTGATATAAGCCACAATCCCAAGAAACCATCACATTGCCCAGGGGGAATAAGATAATTAAAGAGACATGAAACAAAAAAAATTTCTTTTGTGATTTAGATAGAGCATGCAACTTTAAAGGAACAGTCTACTCCAAAATTGTTATTGTTTAAAAAGATAGAAAATCCCTTTATTACCCATTCCCCAGTTTTGCACAACCAACACCGTTATATTAATATACTTTTTACCTCTGTGATTACCTCTGTATCTAAGCATCTGCAGACTGCCCCCTTATCTCGGGGCTATTTATTTATTATATATTGACTTGCATTTTAGCCTATTACTGTGTCCTAAACAACTCCACGGGAGTGAGCACAATGTTATCTATATATCACACATGCATACGCTAATAAAAAAATAAAACATGTGATAAGAGGCTGTCTATAGTGGCTTAGAAACAGACAGAGCAGACATTTAGAGGTTTAAATGTTATAAAGTATATTAATATAACAATGTTGGTTGTGCAAAGCTGCACAACCATGGCTAGTAAAGGTGTTATCTAACTTTTTATACAACTTTTTTTCTGTTATCTAATTTGTTTTGTTTTATTCTCTTTGTATCCTTTAATGAAAAGGATAACCAGGTAGGCTCAGAAGCTGATGAATGATGGCTGCACACAAATGTATATTGTCATTGACATTCAGCTAGCTCCCAGTAGTGCATTATTGCTCCTTTAGCAAGGGATACTAAGATAATGAAGCAAATTAGATAATATATGTATATTGACAAGTTGTTTAAAATTGCATGCCTTATTTGTATCATGAAAGAAAAAAAATGTGTTTCATGTCCCTTTAATTAAAGGACCTACACAAGGACTTCTGCTCAATCAATTGGACTAACAGTGTTTGCCTTAACCAATGTTAATAAGCTTCTTACATCTAACTAACTCTGGAACACTTATACAAGAAAAGGATGTGAGTCAAGAGAGAACAAATGTGGGTGACAGGACTAAGTATAGGGCATAAAGGGCATTTGCAAGGTGGGCAGGGGCCAGTTGCAGCCCAATGCATGTGCCAGCAGAGTTATCTGTGCATGATGCAGGGATAGTGCTGCCCTGTCTGTCATTACCTTGCTGTGTCTATGAGCCATGTCAGGGCCTGTACCACTCTCCTGCCCGGTTTCTATGAGCCGACTCGGGCTAGAATCTGTTCCTCCCAGCATTACATCGCAATGATCCTTTTAAAAATCACTGGCCCTGTAGGCTGCTAATTGGTTCCCAGAAGAGCTGTCTCCGCTGATGCAATTGCCTTCAGTACAAGATTTGTCTATGATAGCTTCAAACAGTCTCAAACCTGGGTAGGTACGGAGTATGGATTGATTACTGCTGCTCATATTGAAATAGCACCATTGTCTGCACTCTAGTATATATTTACACACCACCCCTTTTTGTCATCACCATGTGTCACTGTCTATCTGGAAATTGTAATTTTGGGTTTGCCATGTCCTGTCACTTGGGCAGGGGAGCGTAACTGCAAGGGTTTACTAGGTCTCAAATGAAACTGGATCCCACATATCTAGGGCCCCCTTCTGGCCTTTCTATCAGTAGTGGCATTTCTACAGAGGTGCCTGTGCTCCAACTGCATCATGCTTGGCCCCTCTGTGTGTCCCCCTCACAAAAAAGGACTCACAATATATGGTATGTATAAATTTGGCTTTTTAAGATGCCCACCCTAGTGTTGTACAGAAAAACCTGTCACCATATTTGTATAGGAATGATGCACAAGTGCATATTCTCTGACATGGACTAATAAAGGAGGAATAAGGACAGTCACAGAGAATTAAGTTCCTCTTGCTGGTGCCTATTGATATCTGTGGATGGCTGTTTTTGTATGATTGTGGATGTCTGGTGTATGTATGTGTGTGTGTATGTGGGTACCTGTGAGCGTCTGTGTGTGCTGTTTCCCTCTGATACTGCAGATTCCTTGAAATAACAAGTGCTTCTATTTTGTGTGGCTACGACTACACAGGCTCATAAGCAATAAGCAGTTATTCTTTAGTTAAAAGCAAACTTCAATGGAAGTTTTTTTTTTTTTATTATTATTACTACATTTCACTTTTTTACTATTTTATAGCACCAATCTACAAAATTTAGTGTCAGAAGAATATTACAAACTTGAAACGTTTTGTAAATCAAACTAGTACATTATACACCAATGTTCCCTGTAACATGCACGGCAGCGTGGCAGAGTAGTGATTTTGTTGGCACAGCGCATGGATGATCAGCAGCAGGTGTGGTGAGACAGGTGACTATGTCATGTTCTGCATGCACAGGGCTAATCAGCAGAAGATAGTTAGAGGAATATATAATATTCTGTATGCACAGTGGTAATGTGCAACAGGTATGTATGTGTGTAATTTCCTTTTATATTCTGCATGTAAAGAGCTTGTCAGCAGTAGGCAGATGCCTATGTTATATTCTGCATACAAAAACATGATTAGCAGTTGGTTGCTTCACATATAAATTTCTACATGGATAGAGAGTAGTAAAACCTCAATAAAAATTATTATAAAAAGTATACAGATTGTTATTTTTTTTTTATTGCATATTGATATTATTTATAAAAATACAATGAAACTGCTGCCCAGTTGTCAGGTTGTGTAAACAAATCTTGCCCAGAGAAGCAGCAGGTCCGCTCAGCTGTAAAATGTTTTAGAAAGAACATTGGTTGCTGCCCAGCCTAACCTAGTCTTGCACCCACATAAAGTGAGCTGGCCAATCAGACGAGTCAATTTTGCTGCTAGAGAATAAACGTGTAACCTCACAGATAGCTACACTGCTAATTAGTTGTTTCACTAACTGTCCTGTTGAAACATTTCAAATTACTTACAAATCCCCCCCCCCCAGACAATGAATTTAGTAGATACAAAATCTCTATATATAAATGTTCCAAACAACAAATGTATAAACAAGTGGTGGAATAATTTCCAGGCAGCAGGGCCGGATTGGCCTACCAGGATACCAGGAGATTTCCCGGTGGGCTGCAGCAGCTGGGGCTGGAAAGCTACAATTAATGGATGCAATTGGGTTGTAGGGCTGCTATATAACATCATTCTGACATTTGTATTTAATACAAAGTAATATAATTTAAGTCTGAAAAAATATTGGGGAAGGAGTGTCCCAGTAATCCCCTTTGAGGAAAATGGGGCATGTGCATTCTATCGACTCAACGGAAAATAGGGCTGGTCTTCATATTTTTCCAGGGCTGCTTTTTATTCCCAGTCCAGCCCTGCCAGGCAGAGATATTGTGCAGTACCACTTAACCATGAAATGTCCAAGTGGTGTTCTAGGCAGAATTTAATACGGACAGCTGCAGCCTGTTTGAATTTTTACACCTGGATATCTTGGCTAGATAAACAAATCAGTTGTCAAACCTACCTGTGTGACAAGGGCAGAAAATTGTCTCATGGTGTCTCAGCAAAGACACTAATGTTGGGAAGATGCCAGCAGACTGAAGCTGAGCGAGAGGGAGTGAGACTGTAATTTACAGATTGCTGGTTGCTGGTTAATTGGTAGCTTGGCACAGATGATAAACTGAGCAAAACACAAACAAACCTCTCTTAGCATCTTCGGTGTGTGATTTTATAGAGGAAATGGACAGAAAATTATAGAGAGAGAGAGAACAAAGAGTGTGAGGAAGAGACAAAAGCAAGAGAACAAACACAACAAGAGAGAGATTGAGACAAGAGTGAGAAACAGGATAGAAAGTGCTAGGAAGGAGAAGTTTGAATGTGAGAAAGGGAAGAGAGAAGAAAAAGGGTGAGGGGAAAAGACAGAATGATGGTGAGATAGAAAGGAGAAAGTTAGTGAAGAGGTGAGATAGACAGAGACGAAATGAAAGAAGAGAAAGGGTGAGGAGAAGAGACAGAATGATGGTGAGATAGACAGGATAAAGTTTGTGAAGATGTGAGATAGAGAGTAGAGAAAGAAGGGAATGAGGGAGAGAGAGTTGAGAGAGTGAGAGACAAGAGTATGTGCAGAAAAAAGGGAATAGAGAAGAGAAAGAGCAGAAAGAAAGGGCAGAGAGAACAGAAAGGGTGAGGGAAGAGACAAATGATGGTGAGATTGACAGGAGAGGTGAGATAGAGAGTACAGAGAGTAGAGAATGAGAGATAGGGAGAGTTGAGAGAGTGAGAGACAAGAGAAAGAGCAGAAAGAAAGGGAAGAGACAACAGAAAGGGTGAGGGGAAGAGACAGATAGATAGGGAAATAGACAGGAGAAAGAGTGAAGATGTGAGATAGGGAGTAAAGAGAGTAGGGAATGAGAGAAATGGGGAATATGTGAAACAGGTGCTACAGAGAGTAGGGCATGATATATTGAGAGAGTTGAGAGAGTGAGAAACAAGAGAAAGTGCAGAAATAAAGAGAAGAGACAACAGAAAGGGTGAGGGAAAGAGACAGAATGATAGTGAGATAGACAGGGGAATGAGAGTAAAAATGTGAGGGGAGTACAGAAAGTAGGAGATGAGAGAGATAAAGGTGAGAGATTAAGAGACGAGAGAAAGGGTTAGAGAGAAGAGAAAGTGAGAGAGGGAGAGACAGATAGATAGGGAGATAGACAGATGAGCAAGAGATAGGAAGAGAGAGGAGATAATGAAAACAGAGAGAAAGAACAAACAGAAAGAGATACAGGCAAGATTGGGAGAGACAACAAAGTGCAAAAAGAGAGGGGAAGGAGTCAGAGGGAGAGATGGGAAAGTGGATGTCAGAATAAGGGCCCATGTTATCTAACATACTCCTAATCAGGCAATAAAAACCTCACAGTCACTCGCAGGGACAGCTCTCAGGGAATTCTCTAGAGAAAGGGGCAGTTTATAAAGAGAGATTTTTTTTTTATTTTAATTCATTTGTTCTGTAATGTTTTAAATATGTTTTTGTGATATTAAATATAGTTCATTGAGAGAGGGTTGATAATATATTTATCCTTGTGAGTTGGGGACAGGTCAAATCTTTGGGATGTCTCTATGGAAGCACTGATGAGTCAGTTTGTACCTCAGGGACTTACATTGTCTCACACAAGCCTCGATGATCAAAAGTGCTGCAATATATTCAAAAGGGATTTGACACAACCTAATATTATACCTATGTAGCCCTAAACAGCCATAACCCACCACTGCAAACTAACCCCACACTAACTAACTAACCCCTAAATAGCCACCACAATAAACCTCCCAACCTATTAACCCCTAAACCGCTGATAGCCCACCATAATCCAATTCTTAAACTATTAACCCCTAATTTGGCAATAGCCCACCACAATAAACTTCCTAACCTATTAACCCCTAAACTGCCAATAGCCTACAGCAATAAACTTTCTAACCCCTTTACCGTCAATACCCTGCCACAATAAACTTCCTAACCCCCATACCTCCAATAGCAAACACCCTCTACACTACTTAACCCCCTATACCACCAATACCCCCTAACCTATTAACCCCTAAACCACCAATAGCCTACCACAATAAACTTCCTAACCACAATACCGTTAATAGTCCACCACTGCAAACTAACCCTGCACTTACTAACCGCTAAACTTCCAATAGCCAACAGCAATAAACTAACCTATTAACCCTTAAACATCCAATATTCCACAGCAATAAACTTCTTAACCTATTAATCCCTAAAGCGCCAATAGCCCACCAAAATAAACTTCCTAGCCTCTTAAACCCTAAACCGCCAATAGTCCACTGCAATAAAGTTTCTAACCCCTATACCACCAGTAGCCCACTGCAAACATCCCCACTACTTAATCCTTATACCACCAATACCCCCTAACCTATTAACCCCTAAATCACCAATAGCCTATCGCAGTAAACTTCCTAACCCCTTTACTGACAATAGCCCACTGGAATTAACTTCATAACCCCTATACCACAACTAACACACTGCAAACACCCCCTACACTACTTAACCCCTATACTGCAATACCCCCTAACTTATTAACTCCTAAAATGCTAATAGCCCACCGCAAACACCCCCTACACTACTTAACCCCTATACTGCCAATACCCCATAACCTATCAACCCCTAAACTGCCCCAACCTACCAACGCAAAGTACTCCTAAACTACCTAACACCTATACCCCCACCCACCTCTAAGCTAAAACCCCCTAAGTTACAAAAAATAACTAACAAATTTGCACACAAAAAACAACACTACAAAAAATAAAAAAAACAGTTTTGCCTATGCTAAAACTAAGACCCCTTGAAAAAAAAAAAACCCATCCCAAAATAAAAAAATAAATAAAATAACACTAACAGTTACTAAAATAATAGACCCTAGAAGGCTTTTTTTGAAGGGCATTGTCCTTAAGTGTTAGAGCTCTTTAAAAAAACTACTACAATCACATTCTACAATAAAAGTAAACCCCCCCTCCAAAAAAAGAATAATCTAAATAAAAAACCTAACCCTAAAAAAACTCTATCCTGTAAAGGGCATTTAGTTGGGCATTGCCCTTTGAAGGGGATTTGGTAGGGCAGTGCCCAGAGCTCTTTTGCTACCCCAAAAAAATCCATATCCTAAAAAAGATTGCAGTGAAAAGGGCATTTTTAGGGCATTGCCCTAAAATTAATCAGCTCTTTCAAAAACTTAACTAAAAAAATCTAAAAAAAAAAACCTAGTCTTATAAGTAAAAAAGCCCACCCTAAGAAAATCCTAAAGCAAAACCCCAAGGTTTGTACTCACTAAGTTGACTTTGGGGGTGCTCCTCTTCCTTCTTCATGCCGGGGGTTCTCTGGGGCGGTCATCTTCATGGCAGCGGTCCTTAACCTTTATTAGTGTATATATATGAGTGTTACACTTTATTTTAATGTATTTATGTTGTCTTTAATGCAACTTTTTTTTTAGCTATAACCCTCTACGCAAGCTCTTCAGTCGCACTAACCTGCAGTTGCGTTTACTTTCAACTCATAATATGGGCTCCATTTATGAAGCAGCGAAGGCTGCTTCGGATGTCCATCGTTTCATTCTCGCCTGAAATGAATGTTAAGAAATAGCGGTCATAGGTGGCAGATTGAAATCATCCCGATCTGATCGGAATGATTGACAGCCCCTGCTTCACCTGAAATGCTTGTGCAATAATAAATCCGCTTGACTTTTAATAAATCTACCCCTTAGTGTGCAAGTTAATGCGATCAAGATATTTTAATATCGCACATGCTAACGTTAGCGTGCCACTTGTAGGTTAGCCCATAATTGTTAAAATTTTAAAGAGAAATAGATTAACAGGACAGCAAGTGTATTAACATAAGTCCATAAGGAAACTATGAATTATTTATGATCTATAATTTCCTTTACTTTGTGAATCACACTGTGGTTTTTTTGCATACATTTTTTTAATGGCCATATTATACATATAATCAAATTAAAGTACTAAAAAAAAATAAGCTCATTCAAATGCTTTCAAATAGATAATAAAAATAAAATCAAATCATAGAGCAAATGTAATTTGCAGGAAGTATTACCGACTAAAGAAAGATACAAGAAATAGGGTATCGCTGTCTTCTTGTGGGCATACAAAATTAGACCTCAGTGCACATTATATAGGTAAAGATATGTATTTTATATTAACATTATCACATATATATACTGTATATACACACACATTATTTTATTATTTTCTATGTGAAAAACAGAGGAATGTAAAATAGGCTTAACATACATCATTGTTCGTGATTTAGTTCTAATGTGGTCGGGTTAACGCACATGAAGTATTGCTAACTTCAATGCGCATTATTGAAATATTACATATAAAATATTAAAAAATCTTAATAAAAAATATTAAAATGAAATAAATAGGTCAGGACTTGTGGACTCTCAACATCTTGAAAGAAATTAATTTTTTGGTTGGAGTCCATGAGTTAATTACTTCTGGGAAATAATAACCAATATTATTGAGGGTGGGATAACATTTTTGAAAAGGCAGGCACCTAATTTCCAGACACTGCTGCCAGAAGAACTTTCCAATCAAAAGCTGCTGAAAAAGCAAACACATAAAAGTGGAAGAATTTAGTAAAGGTATGTATGGATGACCATGTTGATGCCTTGTAAATTTGTTCTACAGAAGCCTCATTAATAAAAGCCCAGGCAGTGGAAACTGATCTGGTAGAATGAGCAGTAATATGCTTTGGTGGAGACTTTGCCGTCTCCAAGTTAACCTTGCAGGTAAAAAATTGTAACCAAGAAGTCAAAGTAATGGCAGTGGCCTTCTGACTTTTCTGTGGACCTGAGAAATGAATGAAAAGACTAGAGGATAACCTAAAATCTTTTGTGGCCTGAAGATAAAACTTTAAAGCTCTAACTCCATTCAAATTATGTAGAAGCTACTGTTTTGAATTCTTTGGATTTGGACAAAGAGAAGATCACACAGAGTTCTAACACATTTATTGGTAACTTCACCTCAAGATGAGACCAAAATACATGTGCTCTTCTTAATGACTCCTGGTAAATACTGAGGTGACAGAGAGCTCTTTGGAATATTTATTGTCCATCCTTGTTGCTGGAGAATTATATTGTATTATATATTGTATTAGAAATTGCTAAATGAAAAGATGGAGCCTGAACCAAGATAGCATCCAGTTAAGGAGCTACAAAGTACTGAGCTCTGACTAGAGAAAAGAGGGTTCGCAGAACCTTTGTTAAAATTCAAGGAGCTGTAGCGAGACCAAAAAGTAAAGCTACAATCTGGAAATGCTTGTTTACAAAGGCAAATATGAGAAATTGATCATACTCCTTGTGGATAAGGATATCAAGATAGGCATCCTTCAGATCTATGGTGGACTTTAATTGACCTTTGATGAACTAAAGGAAGGATATTTCTAATTATTTCCATTTGGGAAGGTGGGAACTCTGAGTAAGCTTGTTCAAAGTTTTTACATCCTGAATAGGCTCGGATAGTTCCCTCTGTTTTGGGAACTATAAAGAGGATGGGGAAAAAACCCTGACCTTGTTCTGATAGGGGAACGGGGAGTATCACCCCCATGAGTTATAGAACACAATGAACAAAGGCTTGTGCCTTTACAAGATTCTTTAGAATGTTGGCCAGAAGAATCCTTCCTCTGGGAGACCTTGATCTGAAGCCTATTCTATATCCCTGGGAAACAATGTTCATTGCCCAGGGATCTCAAACAGACTGTGCCCAAGCCTTCTGACAAAGGAGTAATCTACCCCTAATAGAAGAAGATCTAGAAGAGGACTTCTAAGGAGTTCTAGAAGAGTCATTCTGTGAAGAAGATGAGGATTTTTGGTTCCTGGTTTGGTGAAAAGAATGAAAACTATTAGGAGCCCTGCAATTCCCCTTGGATTTTTTGTCCGGAGGAAGAAAAGCTCCTTTACCTCCTGTTACCATAGAAATAATAGCATTCAGACCAGGACTAAATAAAATATTTCCTTGAAAGGGAAGAGTCAAAAGTCGGTCTTAAAAAACATGACAGCTGACCAAGATTTTAGCCACAAGGCCCTGCTGGTCAAAGCAGCTAGTGCCATATTCTTGGTGTTAATCTTGATAATATCAACAAATGCATCACTGATAAATGTATTGGCTGACCTAATAAGACTTTAGTGGATCTTAAAAATCCTCATCCATAGAGTCATTTGAAATCTGATCAGACAGACTGCCACACCATAAAGTAGAGGCTGCTACAACACAGGCTATACTAACAGCTGGCATAAATAAGAAACCTTATTGCTGGTAAGACTCTAGTCTTGTCCATAGGAACTTTAAATTAAGTACTGTCCTCCAAAGGAATAGTAGTATGCTTCACCAATAGAGAAATGGCTCCGTCAACCTTAGGGATAGTCTCCCAAATATCCAAATTAGAAGATGGTAATGGAAACATCCTCTTATATTTTGAAGATGGTTTATAAGTACTAGCCAATTCCCTGTTAAGTATTTCAAAAACTTCAAGAGCTTTAGCAGCAGGCTTGATTACTAGATTACCTGACTATTCTTCAGCCGGTTTATGACCTTGTACTCCTAATATAAATAAATAATACTTCCTTCAGTAATGTATGAGGGTGTTCCAATTTAAAAATAAATGTAGAGGATTTTGAGTCCTGTTAGGTGAAAGACTCTTGCTCATCAGAAATATATTCATCCTCAGAAGACAAATCTGAAGAGTCTGAATCTGAATTCTTTAAGATATTTTTTGCTGATTTAGCTTTTAGCAAACCAGAATGGAAAGATAAATCCACAGTAGGTTGATTGTCACACTTAGATCTTTTACGCTTACTTGAAGGAGGCATAGCCGCCAACATTTTAGAAACAGCGGAGCATACAAAATGTTTAAAACCTAGAGCAAAATCTGGTAAGGAACAAACAGTGGGAGGACCAAATTCTTTAGAGGTAAAAACAGTATTTGATTGATTAGTAGCATCAAGTGATCCATGCAAGCATTGCAAAGTTTTGATGAGGGTTCAATAGAAAACAGGTTTGCATAATACTTATTTCAAATGAATAGTAATATCAGTGGATCTATTCTCTTAAAGGGCCAGTAAATCTAAAAAATAATGTTATATAATTCTGCACATAGTGAAGAATTATATAACATTATATTAGCGTTAGCTTTATTCAATCTAATATATCCTGTGAATTTTTATAAAAAAGTCTTTTTTTCAGACCCGCTCTCTGTGCTCTTCTGAGCGGGTCTGTTTTTATCCCAGAGCGCATCTGGCCAGCTGTCAAGTCACAGCCCGGCCCAACCGCGCCATTACACTCAGTGCAGCTCGCTCCTGCTCTGTCTGACAGCGGGAACGAGCTGCATTGAGTGTAATGGTGCGGTCGGGCCGGGCTGTGACTAGACAGCTGGCCAGATGCACTCTGTGATAAAAACAGACCTGCTCAGAAGAGCACAGAGAGCGAGTCTGAAAAACAGTCTTTTTTATAAAAATTCACAGGCAATATTAGGCCTAGATTTGGAGTTCGGCGGTAAAAGGGCTGTTAACGCTCCGCGGGCTTTTTTCTGGCCGCACCATAAAATTAACTCTGGTATCGAGAGTTCAAACAAATGCTGCGTTAGGCTCCAAAAAAGGAGCGTAGAGCATTTTTACCGCAAATGCAACTCTCGATACCAGAGTTGCTTACGGACGCGGCCGGCCTCAAAAACGTGCTCGTGCACGATTCTCCCATAGGAAACAATGGGGCTGTTTGAGCTGAAAAAAAACCTAACACCTGCAAAAAAGCAGCATTCAGCTCCTAACGCAGCCCCATTGTTTCCTATGGGGAAACACTTCCTACGTCTGCACCTAACACTCTAACATGTACCCCGAGTCTAAACACCCCTAACCTTACACTTATTAACCCCTAATCTGCCGCCCCCGCTATCGCTGACCCCTGCATATTTTTTTTAACCCCTAATCTGCCGCTCCGTAAACCGCCGCAACCTACTTTATCCCTATGTACCCCTAATCTGCTGCCCTAACATCGCCGACCCCTATATTATATTTATTAACCCCTAATCTGCCCCCCTCAACGTCGTCGACACCTGCCTACACTTATTAACCCCTAATCTGCCGAGCGGACCTGAGCGCTACTATAATAAAGTTATTAACCCCTAATCCGCCTCACTAACCCTATCATAAATAGTATTAACCCCTAATCTGCCCTCCCTAACATCGCCGACACCTACCTTCAATTATTAACCCCTAATCTTCCGAGCGGAGCTCACCGCTATTCTAATAAATTGATTAACCCCTAAAGCTAAGTCTAACCCTAACACTAACACCCCCCTAACTTAAATATAATTTACATCTAACGAAATAAATTAACTCTTATTAAATAAATTATTCCTATTTAAAGCTAAATACTTACCTGTAAAATAAATCCTAATATAGCTACAATATAAATTATAATTATATTATAGCTATTTTAGGATTAATATTTATTTTACAGGCAACTTTGTAATTATTTTAACCAGGTACAATAACTATTAAATAGTTAAGAACTATTTAATAGTTACCTAGTTAAAATAATAACAAATTTACCTGTAAAATAAATCCTAACCTAAGATATAATTAAACTTAACACTACCCTATCAATAAAATAATTAAATAAACTACCTACAATTACCTACAATTAACCTAACACTACACTATCAATAAATAAATTAAACACAATTGCTACAAATAAATACAATTAAATAAACTATCTAAAGTACAAAAAATAAAAAAGAACTAAGTTACAAAAAATAAAAAAATATTTACAAACATAAGAAAAATATTACAACAATTTTAAACTAATTACACCTACTCTAAGAAGCCCCCTAATAAAATAACAAAGCCCCCCAAAATAAAAAATTCCCTACCCTATTCTAAATTAAAAAAGTTACAAGCTCTTTTACCTTACCAGCCCTGAACAGGGCCCTTTGCGGGGCATGCCCCAAGAATTTCAGCTCTTTTGCCTGTAAAAGAATAAATACAATACCCCCCCCCCAACATTACAACCCACCACCCACATACCCCTAATCTAACCCAAACCCCCCTTAAATAAACCTAACACTAAGCCCCTGAAGATCTTCCTACCTTGTCTTCACCATCCAGGTATCACCGATCCGTCCTGGCTCCAACATCTTCATCCAACCCAAGCGGGGGTTGGCGATCCATAATCCGGTGCTCCAAAGTCTTCCTCCTATCCGGCAAGAAGAGGACATCCGGACCGGCAAACATCTTCTCCAAGCGGCATCTTCGATCTTCTTCCATCCGGAGCGAAGCGGCAGGATCCTGAAGACCTCCAGCGCGGAACATCCATCCGGACCGACGACTGAACGACGAATGACTGTTCCTTTAAGGGACGTCATCCAAGATGGCGTCCCTCGAATTCCGATTGGCTGATAGGATTCTATCAGCCAATCGGAATTAAGGTAGGAATTTTCTGATTGGCTGATGGAATCAGCCAATCAGAATCTAGTTCAATCCGATTGGCCGATCCAATCAGCCAATCAGATTGAGCTCGCATTCTATTGGCTGATCGGAACAGTAGCTGGCGGCGACGTTGTGGGGGGCAGGTTAGGGGTTAATAAATGTAATACAGGGGTCGGCGGGGTTAGGGGCAGCAGATTAGGGGTACATAAGTATAACGTAGGTGGCGGTCGGCAGATTAGGGGTTAAAAATTTTAATCGAGTGGCGGCGATGTGGGGGGAGCTCGGTTTAGGGGTACATAGGTAGTTTATGGGTGTTAGTGTACTTTAGGGTACAGTAGTTAAGAGCTTTATGAACCGGCGTTAGCCAGAAAGCTCTTAACTCCTGCTATTTTCAGGCGGCTGGAATCTTGTCGTTAGAGCTCTAATAAATATAGGCTACGCAAATGGCGTAGGGGGATCTGCGGTATGGAAAAGTTGCGGCTGAAAAGTGAGCGTTAGACCCTTTAATCACTGACTCCAAATACCGGCGGTAGCCTAAAACCAGCGTTAGGAGCCTCTAACGCTGGTTTTGACGGCTACCGCCGAACTCCAAATCTAGGCCTTAGATTGCATAAAGCTAACACTAATATAATGTTATATAATTCTGCACTATGTTCAGAATTATATAACATTAGTTTTTAGGTTTACTGCCCCTTTAAAGATTCATGTCAACAATGTTGAGGTCAGTTCCAGTATGTTACATTTAATAGAAGACAATAGAGAAAGATAAATGTACTTAACAGCAATTAAAATACAGACAATTTTAACTTTTTGCAGACAAGCAAATATTTAGGAATTTTCACAGCAAAATCCGAGAATAAAATAGGAAGACTTTAACAGGCACTGAAAAAGACCGGAGAACCTACAGTGGCAAAACAGACAATAAACCTTAGTCAAAAGATAAAAAAAAATAATATCTACACTGGATTTAGATTATTAATAAAATAAAATATCCACACTGAATATATTATTAAAAATTAATAGAATACTCTCTGATATATTTAGCAATTGTACACCCTCCTGAAATGTAATACTTGCAGCAGCACAGAAACTTTGAACCGATAGAGCAGATAGAGCCAAACTCTTTTAAAGCAACAGAACGCTCACAGAGATGGCTTAAATATCGTGCTGCCATTAAAAAATCTGAGAGGAACATGGTAGTGCGCCCCCCATTAAGATAAGCATAGGAGCCAAAAGCACGGTAAGCGGAAACGGCAGTACCAATCAGTAGCACGCTCAGAATAACACGTTGCACAATAAACAAAGCACTTATAAGTAAGAACATATGAAAGAGCATGCCTCTATAACGATAATTTAGTAATAAATAAATTATAAGTGTGGAAGACAGAAATAAAAAGTAACATTAAATTTGTGTCACAAACTAAAGATTACCCGGTCCAACCCAAAGATGTTCCCTAGCACATCCTAAAACCCACACACATTATACATGAGTCACCCGTAGACTACAGTAAATGAAGTGTTGTATATCTGTATGATAATTGTGTCCCCTGGCTATGGTTTACTGTCTGGAAACTGTACCTGCTAGTAAAAACATTGAATAGTGCCCACTCTACTGATTTTACCCACTGTAGAAATGATAGCATCTAGTAGAGAACCCATTCAGTGCTATGTCACAGCAGAAGATCACTGTAAGGAGTATCTTGACGAGGCAAAGGGAGCAGTCCCTGTGACACCGTGACAGGCTTGTGACTAACTCTTACACCTAAAGTAATTGTGTCACTACCCTATACTCCATTCTTCTCTCTGTCTTTCTGTAGCAGCTCTCTGATGGAAAAAATAAGTCTCAAATCAGTCTGAGGACCCCTCTCAAAGAGAAATCTTAAGATCACCTCAATTCTTCACCTGCCTCTTGAGAGGCAAAGATTAGACTGGTTAATCAGTGAGGTGGGAGGGAAAGAATACTCTTGTAGTTTTTTCAATCTTTGCCTCCTCCTACTAGCCCAGGAGTTGTTTCTCAGAATTAATGAACTTGTGGAATCTCACCATCTTACAAAATAAATGGAGATTTGTTTTATTATATAAACCTTTTGGAATAATATCTCTTTAATCATATATATATATATATATATATATATATATATATATATATATATATATATATATATATATATATATATATATATATATATATATAAATATATATATATATATATATATATATATATATATATAAATATATATATATCTATATATATCTATCTATATATATATATATATATATATATATATAAAACAGTATTTAATAATGTTTATTTAATAAAATTTATCTCCATAAAGTGTATGTTTTGGGAAATAATATTTTTGGAGGTTGATTCCTATTTGTCTATATTTCAATTTACCTTGTGAGTTGTGACCTACTGCTATTTTGTAAGGTGTAAGTTGAAGTCTAATTGTAATATATATATTTATATACACAACTGGCCCTATTTACTATCTGACAGACAAGCAAGGCTCTGCAACAAAGTAAGATGTTTGCCTCTCTTTGGGGCAGATATTATTGCACAAGGATTTTTTTGTGCAGAGCTGCCCCCTGTTCTTGCGTGACCAATCATCAAGCACACGGCCTGTCAATCGCCCTGAAAAAACAAGTTAGGAAGGGATTGATCTTTGCCACCTGACATCATACCTTTAGACATTTCCTGGAGACTATCTGGGATGGTACGACTGGTTACTTAACCAACTCGATTCATGCAGGGTGATCGCTTTTCAGATGCTTTTTTTAGGGCCCCCCAAACTAAAGGCTGTGAATAATTGGTGGCCTAGTGGGTGGCGGTCCCAAGACTTCAATAGGAGAGCTAGTGTCATTGGAACAAATGTGTGGTGACATCATAAAGGGGCGGAGTTAGTGTTGCCGCAAGGGAGTTAGGATAGAGGGAGGTGATTCAAACCCCTCAAAATCTTTCATTATTCAGATAGAACATACAAGTTTAATCAGATTTCTAACTTACTTCTATTATCAAATTTTCATCTTTTTCTTGGTGACTTTTGTTGAAAAGCAGGGACATAAGCTCAGAAGCGTGCACTATAATGCAGCAGGTTCGCAAGCAAGTTATTCATTTCCTGCCATGTGGTGCTCCAGACACCTCTTTACGTATCTCAACAAAAATGCACATTGGAAACTGTTTGAATTTGTATTCTCTATCTCAATCAGAAAAGAAAATTAAACTTTCATGATTCAGATAGGGCATGCAATTTTAAACAAATTTCCAAAGTATTTTTAATGGTGAAAGCTAAACATAGGTAGGCTCATATGCTAAGTTATATGCCCTTGAAGGCCACCTCTTATTTCAGTGAATATTGACAGTTTTTACAGCTAGACAGTGATAGTTTACCTGTGCCATATAGATAACATTGTGCTCATTCCTGTGGAGTCATTTATGAGTGAGCACTGATTGGCTAAAATGCAAGTCTGCCAAAAGAACTGAAATAAGGGGGCAGTCTGCAGAAGCTTAGATACAAGGTAATCACAGAGGTAAAACATATATTTATATAACAGTGTTGGTTATGCAAAATAGGGGAATTGGTAATAAAGGGATTATCTATCTGTTTAACAATACAATTCTAGACTAGACTGTCCGTTTAATGTGATTTTGAAAAGGGCTTTTATGAGGCTGAATAAGAAATACTGATATTTCAAAATTGAGTGCAAAACTTTAAAATGACATGACGAGAGTTCCTTGTGCATTAATTCTGTTTCTAAATAAGCCATTCAAGCTAACATGGTGTGTGTGCATTGGCGTGTATATACTTTATGTGTGTATCTATAATACACATAATCTAATTAACAGCAAATTATCAAGAACAAAGCACAGCAACAGATAGTCAATAGTATCATAGTAAACATATTTACAATTATATGCTATTTGGTATCCTTCCCTGTCCATAAAAGAGGAACAAAATCTCTAGAATATTTTTATTTTTACAGTAGATAAAGAACTTAATAATATGAATTTACTGAAATATGATTTATGATACCTATAAGATACAGCGTATTTAATTAAAGTAATTAGAATAATAAAATAGAGTCAATTGTTATAGTGATATAACTTTACTAAGTTTATAGCAATTTAATAAGAATTCAGTCAAATTAGTATATTTCAATTAACCATATTTTGCATCTTGAGAAATTAAATACTCATTTACAAATACTAAAAACAAAACTAATTATACGTTTTCTAATTAAAGCACTAATGAATAATTAAATTTTTGTCAAATAATAATATATTTACAAACCACTACATCTGCATGACTATGACATTTTGTTATGCTTCAAGAAAAGTCCTCCGTAAATTATGTATCTTCACTCATCAAGTTATGTATCTAGCCCATCACAATGTACCTTCTCACTCCAAGTGGTGCAGGTAGGCAGGCTTTTTTGAAGCCCATATCTAAATACCGAAACAACTTATATAGAATCTGCTCTGGTTTGACCTCTGGTTAATTGTTTGAGCGCTAATTGCTACAATTTAATGGCTGATTTAATGGCTGATTATTTATCACTCGCAAATAAATAAACAATAAAATAGCGTTCCATTTTTAATCTAGCCCTATGTGTGGGTATTGTTTTTTATTTGTTTGTGTTGTTTAACAAAATAGACTTTTATTATTACAGAAGAAAGATTTTTTTATTTTTTTTTGAGATTGCCAAGCTGAACAGTTATACTAAATTTCAGCTGTATCCTATCATAAACTGTTAAATTACCTACAATAAATTCAGAGAATGGGGATCCTTGCTAAGTTTTACTATGGTGTTTGTAACAGAGTTTTATTGATATCCCTCTATTTACTTTGTCAACGATGAGGAGACTTGTTCTTGTCCACCAAGACATCTTCATATCAGCCAGAAAGCCATGAATACTTAAAGGGACACTAACGTCAAAATTAAACTTTCATGATTCAGATATTCCATACAGTTTTAAAAGTCTTTTTTTATTTAATTACATTATCAAATTGGGCAAAATATTTTATATGCACACTTTCTGAGGCACTGGCTCATAATGAGCATGTGCGAGAGTTAATAGTGTTTACATATATGAGTCTGTGATTGGATGATGACTGTCACATGATACAAGGGGCCAGTAAATTAGAAATTTGTCAGAGAATAATCTACTGTTCATTTAATATTTAGATAAGTCCTATCGCATTGTGTGTATATAGAGATAGATATAGATAGATAGAAAATGGTACTTGCAACATGCGTTTACAATTACTTTCAGTGTACATTTAAACAGCTTTTACTTTTTTACTTTTTTTTTTTTTTTTCATGCAAAATAATTTTGCCATGAATGCTTTCTGCTGTTTCAAGTAAATGTGCACAATGTCCCTTAAAGAAGAAAATGGTAGATATAATGCTGACCGTGTGATCAAACTAAGGTTTAAAGGTTTGATCAACTCACACATAAGCAGCCATATGTGACTCTTTGAACTAGTTTTTGTGGCCCCTGGGGAAAAAAACAAAATTAACAATGTTTGTCATATTTTTTTTGTGGCTCCCAACAAAAAAGTGGATCTAAACATGTGTACTTTGAGGACTTCTAGTAGGTTGACAAACAAGGTGACTACTAATCAAAGAGCCCTCTGGAGGGGAGAACAGAAAATAGAGGGTACCCGGCAACCTTATCTAATTCTGGTCCTGTGCCACTGGACATTTTAATGAAATATTATTATTTTTTAGGTGCTTAAAGGGACAGTCTAGTCAAAATTATACTTTGATGATTCAGATAGGGCATGCAATTTTAAAGAAACTTCCAATTTACTTTTATCAGCAACTTTGCTTTGTTCTCTTAGTATTCTTTGCTGAAAGCTAAACCTAGGTAGGTTCAAACCGATTTCTAAACTGTTAAAAACGGTCCCTTCTCTCAGTGTGACTTGATAGTTTTTCACAGTTAGACAGTGCTAGTTCATGTTTTCTATGTAGAAAACATTGTGCTCACTCCTGTGGAGTTATTTAAGAGTCAGCACTGCTAAAATTCAAGTCTGACAAAAGAACTGAAATAAGGGGCAGTCTGCAGAGGCTTAGATAGTAGGTAATCACACAGGTAAAAAGTTTATTAATATAACTGTGTTGGTTATGCAAAACTGGGGAATGGGTAATAAAGGGATTATATATATTTTTAAACAATACAAATTCTGGAGTAGACTGTGGGACCAATTTATCAAGGGCCGAATGGCCCCTGATGCCCCTGTTTCCGCACAAGCCTTCAGGCTTGCTGGAAACTGCAGTTATGAAGCAGCGATCTTAAGACCGCTGCTCCTTAACTGGTCCGCTGCCTCTGAGGCTGCGGACATCAATCCGCCCGATCCTATACGATCGGGTTGATTGACACCCCCTGCTAGTGGCCGATTGGCAGAGAATCTGCAGGGGGCGGCATTGCACAAGGAGTTCACCAGAACTGCTTGTGCAATGTTAAATGCCGACCACGTATACTGTCGGCATTCAGCGATGTCTGTCGGACATGATACGCTATAGCGTATCATGTTGGACAAAAATTGATAAATTGCCCTGGTCCCTTTAATAATGGACATAAAACTCCATTTTTTTTCTATAATTTTATGATTTAGAAAGAACATGCAATTTTAAGCCACTTTCCAATTTACTTCTATTATTTTAAGTGATTCATTTTCTTGCTATTCTTTGCTGAAACGCATATCTAGATAGGCTCAGTAGCTGCTGATTGGTGGTTGCAAATAGATGCCTCGTGTGATTGGCTCACCCATTGCAGTTTCTTCAACAAATGATATCTAAAGAATGAAGCAAATTAGATAAAAGAAGTAAAATGGAATGTGGTTTAAAATTGTATTCTCTACTTGAATCCTGAAAGAAACATTTTGGGTTTAGTGTCCATTTAGAAGCCTTAATGGGACACTAAACCCAAAATGTTTCTTTCATGATTCAGGTAGAGAATACAATTTTAGGCAGCATTTCACTTTACGTCTATTATGTACAGAATCAAAATGTTGTAATACAAATAAACAAACTGCAACATCCTTTTTTTGGTAGAAAAAAAAACAAAAGTAAAACTTTGATGAAAGTGTAATTTTACAAGTGAATGATTTCTCTTTGTCTCTGCACTGTCTGTCTGCAACAACTGCATTGATTGATTGGATTCATAAGGGGAAAAAAAGTGCCTCTGGAGGTGATCAGAGGAAAGGAAGGGATTAGTCTGGAATTATTTACATACTGTATGTCATCCTAAGTGTGCCACATGTCATAGAGCCTGGATTTATTTTCAGAACATGATTAATACCACCCAGATCCCAGATTAGGCTTCTAATGTTGGAGAAAGAAAGAAAGAAAGAAAGAAAGAAGGAACGAAAGAAAGAAAGAAAGAAAGAAAGAAAGAAGGAAAGGAGCGCAAGATTCAATAAAACTGTTCATGAAACATAACTTGGGGGGAAAAACTGCAACATTACAACTCTAACGGCTAGATTACGAGTCTTGCGTTAGCCTTAAAAAGCAGCATTGAGGGGTCCCAACGCTGCTTTTTAACGCCCCCTGGTATTACGAACCTGGTCTACCGCTCACTTTGTTTCAGCGATTTTAGCTTAGCGCAAATCCCCTTACGTCAATTGCGTATCCTATCTTTTTAATGGGATTTTCCTAACGCCGGTATTACGATCGCTGGAAAAAGTGAGCGGTAGACCCTCTCCTGGCAAGACTCGTAGCGCATTTAAAAGTCAGTAGTTAAGAGTTTTATGGGCTAACGCCGGAACATAAAACTCTTAACTAAAGTGCTACAAAGTACACTAACACCCATAAACTACCTATTAACCCCTAAACCGAGCCCCCCCACATCGGAAACCCTTAACTAAAATGTTTAACCCCTAATCTGCCGACCGGACATCACCGCCACTTTAATAAATTTATTAACCCCTAAACCGCCGCACTCCCACCTCGCAAACACTAGTTAAATTTTATTAACCCCTAATCTGCCGTCCCTAACATCGCTGACACCTACCTACATTTATTAACCCCTAATCTGCCGCCCGCAGCGTTGCCGCTACTATATTAAATGTATTAATCCCTAATCCTAAGTCTAACCCCCCCTAACTTAAATATAATTTAAATAACACAAAATAAAATTACTACTATTAAGTAAATCAATCCTATTTAAAACTAAATACTTACCGATAAAATAAACCCTAAGATAGCTACAATATAACTAATAGTTACATTGTAGCTAGTTTAGGATTTATATTTATTTTACAGGCAAGTTTGTATTTATTTTAACTAGGTACAATGGTTATTAAATATTTATTAACTATTTAATAACTTCCTAGTTAAAATAAGTACAAATTTACCTGTAAAATAAATCCTAACCTAAATTACAATTACACCTAACACTACACTATCATTAAATTAATTACATAAATTACCTGCAATTAACTACAATTAAATTAAATAAACTAAAGTACAAAAAAACACTAAATTACAGAAAATAAAAAAGAATTACAATTTTTTTAAACTAAATACACCTAATCTAATCCCCTAATAAAATAAAAAGCCCCCCAAAATAATAAAATTCCCTACCCTATACTAAATTACAAATAGCCCTTAAAAGGGCCTTTTCCGGGGCATTGTCCCAAAGCAATCAGCTCTTTTACCTGAAAATAAAAAATACAATACCCACCCAACATTAAAACCCACCACCCACATACCCAACCCTACTCTAAAAACCCACCCAATACCCCCTTAAAAAAACCTAACACTACCCCCTTGAAGATCACCCTACCTTGAGCTGTCTTCACCCAGCCGGGCACAAGTGGACGTCCAGAGGGGCAGAAGTCTTCATCCGATCCGGCCAGAAGAGGACCTCCAGACGGGCAGAAGGCTTCATCCAGGCGGCATCTTCTATCTTCTTCCATCCGGAGCGGAGCGTGTCCATCTTGAAGACATCCGACACGGAGCATCCTATTCCATCCTACGATGACTGAAGAATGAAGGTTCCTTTAAGTGACGTCATCCAAGATGGCGTCCCTTCAATTCCAATTGGCTGATAGAATCCTATCAGCCAATCAGAATTAAGGTAGGAAAAATCCTATTGGCTGATACAATCAGCCAATAGGATTGAAGTTCAATCCTATTAGTTGATCCAATCAGCCAATAGGATTGAGCTCACATTCTATTGGCTGATTGGAACAGCCAATAGAATGCGAGATCAATCCTACTTGCTGATTGCATCAGCCAATAGGATTTTTCCTACCTTAATTTCGATTAGGATTCTATCAGCCAATCGGAATTGAAGGGACGCCATCTTGGATGACGTCACTTAAAGGAACCTTCATTCTTCAGTCGCCGTCGGATGGAAGAGGATGCTCCGCGTCGGATGTCTTCAAGATGGAGCCGCTCCGCTCCGGATGGAAGAAGATAGAAGATGCTGCCTGGATGAATCCTTCTGCCCATCTGGAGGTCCTCTTCTGGCCGGATCGGATGAAGAATTCTGCCCCTCTGGACGTCCACTTGTGCCCGGCTGGGTGAAGATGGCTCAAGGTAGGCTGATCTTCAAGGGGGTAGTGTTAGGTTTTTTTAAGGGGGTATTGGGTGGGTTTTAGAGTAGGGTTGGGTGTGTGGGTGGTGGGTTTTAATGTTGGGGGGGTATTGTATTTTTTATTTTCAGGTAATGCCCCACAAAAGGCCCTTTTAAGGGCTATTTGTAATTTAGTATAGGGTAGGGAATTTTATTATTTTGGGGGGCTTTTTTATTTTATTAGGGGGAATAGATTAGGTGTAATTAGTTTAAAAAAATTGTAATTCTTTTTTTATTTACTGTAATTTAGTGTTTGTTTTTTTGTACTTTAGTTTATTTAATTTAATTATAGTTAATTGTAGGTAATTTATGTAATTAATTTAATGATAGTGTAGTGTTAGGTGTAATTGTAATTTAGGTTAATAACTATTTCATAACTATTGTACCTAGTTAAAATAAATACAAAGTTGTCAGTCAAATAAATATAAATCCTAAGCTAGCTACAATGTAACTATTAGTTATATTGTAGCTAGCTTAGTGTTTATTTTATCAGTAAGTATTTAGTTTTAAATAGGAATAATTTAATTAATTATAGTAAATTTATTTAGATGTATTTAAATTATATTTAAGTTAGGGGGGTGTTAGGGTTAGGGTTAGACTTAGGTTTAGGGGTTAATAAATTTATTATAGTGGTGGCGATGTTTTCTGCGGACGATTAGGGGTTAATAAATTTAATATAGTTGTGGCGACATTGGGGGGGCAGATTAAGGGTTAATAAATATAATGTAGGATTCAGCGATGTTGGGGGCAGTAGATTAGGGTTTCATAGGGATAATGTAGGTGGCGGCGGTGTCTGGAGCGGCAGATTAGGGGTTAATAATATAATGTAGGTGGCGACTATGTCGGGGGTGGCAGATTTGGGGTTAATAAGTGTAAGATTAGGGGTGTTTAGACTCGGGGTTCATGTTAGGGTGCAGACATAAAATTAATTTTCCCATAGGAAACAATGGGGCTGCGTTAGGAGCTGAACGCTGCTTTTTTGCAGGTGTTAGGTTTTTTTTTCAGACAGCTCAGCCCCATTGTTTCCTATGGGGAAATCGTGCACGAGCACGTTTTGCCAGCTTAACGCTACCGTAAGCAGCGCTGTTATTACAGTGAGATGTGGAGCTAAATTTTGCTCAACACTCACTTTTCTGAGGCTAACGCCGGCTTGAAGAAAACTTGTAATACCAGCATTGGCTTAAGTGAGCGGTAAGAAAAAAGGCTCGTTAGCACCGCACAGCCTTAAAGACAAAAAATCGTAATCTAGCCGTAAGATTGCAGAGTTCATTGAAGGGACATGAAACCCAATAATTTTCTTCCATGATTCATATAGAACATACCATTTTAAACAACTTTCCAATTGAATTCAATTATCAAATGTGCTTCATTCATTGTTGAAGGTGGAGCAATGCACTGCTGGGAGGTAGTTGAACACATCGGGTGAGTCAATGAGAAGATGTAAAATCCCTGACTTCTGCGTCTGCCTTAATGGACGATTTATTAAAGTGCGGATAACATATCATGTTCGCCGCACATCGATAAATGCCAACAACATAGGCTGTCTGCATTTATCATTGCACAAGCAGTTCTTGTGAACTACTTGTGCAATGCCACCCCCTGCAGATTCGCGGCCAATCAGCCACTAACAGGGGGTGTAAATCAGCCTGATCGTACAGTATCGGACGAATTGAAGACTGCAGCCTCAGAGGTAGCAGACAAGTTATGGAGTAGCGGTCTTTAGACTGCTTCTTTATTACTACTGTTTCCGGCTGAGCATCAGGCATACCGGGCACATGCCTGGTAGGCTGTGCTGTAGTTTAGCCCTGCCCACCACAACCGCATTCTACAATTTTTTTTTGAGACCTGAATTACTTTTTTGCAATATTTATTAAGCGTTTATTATATTTTTTGTTACTACTGTATTACTAAACTTTTGTATGTTACTTATATTATTCTAATATCAATATTGACTTTTTTTCTCAATCTCAATTCTCAACCCTCAAGCAAGTTTATTCAGCAGCTGCTAGGTACCAGCCAATCATATTCCTGCTTTCCCAGATGGCCAGCCGCCAGACCCATTCCCAAATCAGCCGCACAGGCGCGCCGTGCACTGCCTCCGCCTCTCCGGCGGTAATGAATTCAATTTTGACTACTAGTCTGACTGAGTGAACACGTCTCTGATTGCTGGCCTCAGCCTTATGAGTGACACGCCCGGCACACGGCTGCACTACACTGATTCCGGCATGCCGCGTGCCATGTGACAGTCAGAGGGACACTGCTTCCTTGGAGTTGGAGAGATGCTGCCGGGTGAGGGTCCATCCCTATCGTGAGCAGAGGTTGCGGGCAGACTCAGGCTCAGCAGATGGCCAGGTGAGCCGGTCAGAGACAGCCAGGGCCTTTTTTTTTGTTACTAGGCCGGGGGCCCGGCCGCCCAATCAATGTAGTCCTCTGCGGCCATATGGGGATTATAACACGTGCCACCATGGTCCTCCAAGTATGTCACGTGCCTGAACCACAATCTGGAATGGTGGCTCACACTCCACAGTAAAATCCTTAATAACTCTGCAGAAATTAATATATCAATGATATTATGATATTATCGTAAAAATAAATGATTAATATATGAGTCAGTCATCATCACTCACACATGTCACATAACTGACTGTCATAAGTCACTGTCATGTCATTCTTCACATGTCACATACTGATATATTCAATCTAATTCAGCATATATCAGTATGTGACTGAGTAACTCATAATGAGACCCTCATAGTGCCTTGAGACCCTCACGGGTGATTAGTTTGCACTCTATAAGTACCCAATAGATCAGAGCTTTCCAAACTTTTCCTGTTGGTGACACACTTTTTAGACCTACATCATTTCGTGACACAGTAATTCAGTTGTACCAGCAAACAGGAGGTTAAACTAACTTGCACATACATAAATGATATAATAATGAAATGTATTTACAAGTAACAGTATGTATGTGCAAGAATTAAAAAATGTTTAATAACACCAATAGCTACTTACCATTTTAATGGGATGTATGAGGTTGATGGGATGAACACAATTTCTGAATATTTGGTGGAATATTAGATAAAGACACTGGCATTTCATCATCAAGCATTTTTAAACTTCCACTTCCTATTCTAAGCTTCCACTTCCTATCCATATATCAAGAGCAGGAGCAGCAATGCACTACTGGGAGCTAGCTGCAAAAAAAACCAAAAAAACATTTGACTTCTGACTGCAGCTCAGTGTTTAAGCTGCCACCCTTAGAGCTCTGCAAGTCGGACTGACTACTGCCCACGCTGCAAACACACTGCTGTTCCACTCACTGACTACACATGCAGTCACGAGCTGATTGATGAGACTACACATGCAGTCAGGAGCCACTGTGCCACCAAAGCCGCCAATGGGAATAGTTTCAGTTCCCGCTGAGCTGCGCCAATAGGTTAAGATGATCTGTGACCCATTAGGTATCAATCATGTGTCAACCATGTGATATGCGTAGCAGGCAGGCGTAAAGTCAGAAACCAAAAGAAAAATGTTAAATTCCAAACAATTTGTGCTGAAGCAGGGACACACATACACACTGCTGCCGACACACTAATGTGTCACGACACACAGTTTGGAAAGCACTGCACTAGATAGATAGATAATGCATTTGTTTTTGCTGCCTTGGATGATCAGATTCATCATTAATCTCTTGAAGTCTTGAATTGAAGTGATATGACGATCATCCAAGGCAGCATAAACAGTTGAAGTCAGAGATAATCATGCTATAGCTATATGTCATGTGACATATACGTTGTGCCCTATATCTGTGTGTTATGTGACATATACTTTGAGCACTATATCTGCGTTATAATGTGACATATACTTTGAGCCCTATAGCTGTGTGTTATGTGACAATATACTTTGTGACATATATCTGTGTGTTATGTCTAACATATTCTTTGTGGAATTGTGCCCTATATCAGTGTGTTATGTGACATATACTTTGAACCGGCCCTATATCTGTGTGTTATAATGTGACATATACTTGTGACATATACAGTATCTGTGTGTTATGTGACATATACTTTGCGGAATTGTGCCCTATATCTGTGTGTTATGTGACATATACTTTGAGCCCTATATCTGTGTGTTATTTGACATATATTTTGAGCCCATATTTCTGAGGGTTATAATGTGACACATACTTTCAGCACTATATCTGTGTGTTATAATATGACATCTACTTTCTGCCCTGTCAGAGACCACTTCAAGACTCAATACTAGTATGTCAGATTTTTTATACTTTCATGGCATATTTTAAATATTATTTATTATAAGAATGAGAAAGAAGTTTAAAAAAAAAAAACTTTAAATCCTTGAGCAAATCATAGAATTTCTCTCTGTAAACATAATAAAATATTTATAGAAACCTATAAAAGAGAAATTATTGGTTCAGTGGAATGCCATTTTAGCTATGGCTTCACTCGAACATATATGATATAGAGAAGATGTTCTGCAAACTTGTTATATTACAAAAACATATTTAGGTAACAGTTGTTTAATATGTAGCATGCCTATCAGTTTCTAGGTTTCTGCTGCACCAGTTAAAGGGATACTAAACCCAATTTTTTTATTTCATGATTCAGATAGAGCATGCAATTTTAAGCAACTTTCTAATTTACTCCTCTAATCAAAATGTCTTCATTCTCTTGCTATCTTTATTTAAAAAGCAGGAATATAACGCTTAGGAGACAGCCCATTTTAGGTTCAGCACCATAGATAGTGCTTGCTTATTGCTGGCTACATTTAGCAAACCATTAAGCAAGCATAACCCAGGTTGTGAACCAAAAATGGGTTGACTCCTAAACTTTACATTCCTGCTTTTTAAATAAAGATAGCAAGAGAATGAAGAAAAATTGATAATAGATCATTTTTTGGTTTAGTATCCCTTCAAGGTTGGACACCCTACCTAAAGTATGGTTAAATAAGAAGTAATGAGCGGAGGGGAGTGGGCTTCTATGCCCCAAAATACCCGGGCCTTTTTTTGGTCCCAGTCCGGGCCTGGGCGAGCCTGAAGGCTCGCATGGAAACAGGGGCATCAAGCTCCGTTCGGAGCTTGATAATTTGGCCCCTATACCTTTAGCTCCGATGTCTTGATTTCCTGGTTCTGACCCTTGGCTTGTTCACGGAATTTTCTAGCATTGTTCTGTGTGTATGTGTTTTGTATTTGCATGTGTTTGTTTATGTAGTGTGTATATATGGGTATGTGTGTAGTGTGTCTGTATACAGGCGTACCTCAGAGATATTGTGGTTTCAGTTCCAGACCACCACAATAAAGTGAAAATAGCAATAAAGTAAGTCACACTATTTTTTTTGTTTTTGTTTCCCAGTACATATAAAAGTTATATTTAAACTATACTGTAGCCTATTAAGTGTGCAATAGCATTATGTCTAAAAAAACAATGTACATACCATAATTAAAAAATGATAAGTGAGTTATAATGTTTTTGCTTGTGGTGTGTATATACAGGTGTGTATACATGTGTATTTATTTGTTTATTTGTGTATATATGTGTATACATGTGTATTTATGTGTTTATATGTGTATACATGTGTTTTTGTGTGTAAGTGTATACATGTGTATTTATGTGTTTATATGTGTATATATGTTGGGAAAATGGTGCTGATAGACTTGCTCAACATAGGGCTGCCACAAACCTTCAATTTGTAAAAAGAGCAATAT
Organism: Bombina bombina; assembly: GCF_027579735.1. Classification (NCBI taxonomy): domain Eukaryota; kingdom Metazoa; phylum Chordata; class Amphibia; order Anura; family Bombinatoridae; genus Bombina; species Bombina bombina. Next base: position 278,258,678 of record NC_069505.1, read on the forward strand.
TTGTGTAGCACAATAAAGTGAAGCACAATAAAACGAGGTATGCCTGTACAACAGCTTGCTATGTAATTAGCGAGTGATTCAGTTAAAGAGGCTGATGAGTGTGGATAGAGGGATTAAATATGCTGTACAAGGGGCATATGGAAAACTATAAAGCATTATTTATACATTTATCTTTAGTTTGTTTCACTTTAAAAGGTAACACTAAAGGTAGATATTTAGTAGTACTTATAAATACATAGTTTAAAGTATAACACGGAATTGTAACAATGTTTGATAATGATATTTATATATACATAGGTTAAAGTATAACACGGAATTGTAACAATGTTTGATAATGATATTTATATATACATAGGTTAAAGTATAACACGGAATTGTAACAATGTTTGATAATGATATTTATATATACATAGGTTAAAGTATAACACGGAATTGTAGCAATGTTTGCTAATGGTATTTATATATACATAGGTTAAAGTATAACACGGAATTGTAACAATGTTTGCTAATGGTATTTATATATACATAGGTTAAAGTATAACACGGAATTGCAACAATGTTTGCTAATGAATGATAATTTGGAATAATTGATTTTAGCAATTAAAGCAATTAATTGAATTGCTCTGAAAATTCATGTCAAGTGCTAGTTCCGGATTCAATTAGTGAGGTTATGAATTTGTTTGAATGTAAGATTTGAAGCCTAAAGATCTCTTGTGAGTAGTGAAAATGTGAATAGCAATTTAAAAAATCGAATGAGGCTTTTTCGTATCATATGTATAATTATATAAATTCTATTTATCAGGTTTTATTTCAATGTCTCTATCGCCCATATTATCTGATTTTTTATTTCAGCCACACGGTACTCCTCTCTGCAATTATCCTGTGTCCAGGGGCATATTTTGGCCTAAATCAAATAAGCCTGGTCCTAGGGCAGCATAATTTAGGGTGGCCAGCACATTTTGAGGTGCAGTTCTATGGTATGATGCCTTTCTATGCTCTACAAATGTTTTATTCATTAATTTTATTACAAACCAATGATCCAAGCAAAATTGTTAAGATAATAAGCTTAACAACATCTATAAACTATGTTTTATTCTCATCTTTGGAATTTTAAATTCTGTTAATACTATGGCACCCATTTATCAATGGATGGAAAGACAATGTTCCCAGGTAGGTAACCTGTCCACTCGTCTTTGCAGCAAGCATTTATCATTGCATAAGGAAATCCTTGTAGTGTATGTATATGTTTCCTATATAGAAGCCTATTATATGAAAGTTTTAGTGCACCAATGCTATCCGCCATATGGATTTTAAAGGGCTCTAGATTATAACTTGTGCGATAAAAAAAAAAGTCAGATTAATTGCACTTGGAAATAATTTTTTACCTCCAATTTTAATCTAGACTTAAGTGTTTAACCATTTTGTGTTGGTTTTTACACATAGTTACCATGAAATTACAAAATAATAAAATGCTGTAATGAAATTATTGCATTAACATGTTATTGCTTATAGTAAAATAGTATTGAGCTAGTTTAGAAGCTCTTTAGGACACAAACAATATATTTTAAAGTTATTGTATCATTTTAACAGTAACTGTAATATACAGTACTAGTAATTTCGCTCACTCGCAGAATATGGTTTGTTGAAAAATGACAGTGACAACATATGCTGTTATTGCCTGAAGCTAATTTGTCTAATAGTGTTTAGGGGCAATCCTGATAGGCAGATACCTTGGCTGAAGGTGTCCGCTGTAGAATGAGAAAAATTATTTGGGTTTTGTAGGACCCAGTCATTGAGAAGAAAACAAACTTCTGTCCTATTTTTCAAACATGAATGATTGATGGGAACTCTAGATCAGGCTAAGACAGATGAAACACTTCTTGTTGCTCTAATTAAAAATAATATATCCTTGCAAAATATAACCTCAGCCTAACTAAAATATCCCTCCAGCTATTCATGCCCCTTTCCACTAAGAACCTCTTCAATTTCATCTCTAATTCTGTTGATAAATGTTCTGTCACTGCTTTCTCTGGAAGAACAATCTACAGTCTGATTACTTTTTTTGGTAAAAAAAAACATTTCTTGTTACTGAAGGTAGGTGAATATATTTAGACACAATAAGGAAACTATGCCTCTTCTACCCCTAAGGGGGATGTGCAGTCAGTTAATAAAAGGGTGAATTTGCAATTCCACTCATTAGGATACGTATTAGTCATGTGCGGTTGTTCTTGGAGTTATGACAAAAACATCAAATATTTCTGTATTCATAGCATTTGCCCGAAAACAATAAATAAAAAATAGAGCTTGATTAATTTAACTTTAAATTTCAATTCATAAAGAAAATGTGATGTTAACCCCTTAATGACCCTGTACGTTGCTGGTCTTTGAATGGGGATTGCATATTTTGATAGCGATGAGACGGCGCTATTCCAGAATGCCTGCAGCAAGAAGGGAGGTCATGATAGTGTGGTCCTGCCACTCGTAGCGAGACCCGCGCTATAATGGCCCGAAAGACCCCTAGCGACCAGCGACATAAAAGGCATGTTGTGGTCATTGAGGGGTTAAAGGGATATAAAACCCAAAACTGTTCTTTTGTGATTCAGACAGAGCACACTGTTTTAAAAAAGTTTCCATTTTACTTTACATTATTATTAAATTTGTTCCATTCCCAAAATATTCTGTGTTGAAGAGATACCTATGTAGGCATCTGGAGCACTACATGCAGGAAACAGTGCTGCCATCTAGTGCTCTTGCAAATTGATAACATTCTTGTAAAACTGCTGCCATCTAGTGCTCTTGCAAATGGATAACATTCTTGCTAACTGCTGCCATCTAGTGCTCTTGCAAATGGATAACATTCTTGCTAACTGCTGCCATCTAGTGCTCTTGCAAATGGATAACATTCTTGCTAACTGCTGCCATCTAGTGCTCTTGCAAATGGATAACATTCTTGCTAACTGCTGCCATCTAGTGCTCTTGCAAATGGATAACATTCTTGCTAACTGCTGCTATCTAGTGCTCTTGCAAATGGATAACATTCTTGCAAAAATGCTGCCATCTAGTGCTCTTGCAAATGGATAACATTCTTGCAAAACTACTGCCATCTAGTGCTCCTGCAAATGGATAACATTCTTGCTAACTGCTGCCATCTAGTGCTCTTGCAAATGGATAACATTCTTGCAAAACTGCTGCAATCTAGTGCTCTTGTAAATGGATAACATTCTTGCTAACTGCTGCCATCTAGTGCTCTTGCAAATGGAGAACATTCTTGCTAAATGCTGCCATCTAGTGCTCTTGCAAATGGATAACATTCTTGCAAAACTGCTGCCATCTAGTGCTCTTGCAAATGGATAACATTCTTGCAAAACTGCTGCAATATAGTGCTCCAGAAATGAGCCAGCTCCTAAGCTTTCAAGAAAAGATACCAAAAGAACGAAGAAACATTGATAATAAAAGCAAATTAGACATCTGTTTAAACTCACATGCTCTATCTGAATCATGATAGAAAAATGTTGGGTTTATTTTTTTTTTAACACACAACACACATTTTACATGTTAGAGTTTGCTTAAAAAAGCACTCATCTCCAGCCTTTGCTTTTAGACTCACCCCTTGCATAGTTTGCTTTATTCCAGCCATCAAGAAGTTTATTGGCTGATAAGGACAATTCCCATACATATACTGGTGTGCAGGGGAAAAAGGCCCACCTAAGTATGAAAACAAAGAGAATGTTTATACAGTAGATAGACATTTGTTATAACTGCGCTAGAAGTAAGCTTTTTGTGCGCCTAGGGTAGCGATTGTATTATGAGTTAGTAAACTGTTTTCACTCAGGCACTAACCCGATGAGCGCAAAAAGCCAAACTTAGAATATTGCGTGTGCGATAACCTATTGCCCTGTAGAAATCAATGCAGCAAAAAAAGTGAAAAAATAAAACTAACACCCAACTCGTGGGCAAACCCGATCCCATATTCTCAAGTGTGCACTACTAACCCAACATGAAAATATGAATATTTAACATTCCAATGTTCTTCACGTAGAAGAATATTTTCTATGTATTAATAAATAAATATTTCTACATATATCTGATGGTATTTTGGAACAATATATATCTATACATATAAATCTATATGATTCTAAATAGGAATAGATATATATATATAGACACACACACACACACACATATATATATATATATATATATATATACATATATATTAATATCTATTATAAATACATACGCCTAGATTTAGAGATGTGTCGGTAAAGACCCGCGTAGCTAACGCTGCTTTTTTTCCCAGCGCACCCTTAAGACAACGCTGGTATTTAGAGTTGTCTGAGTGGCTGCGTTAGGCTCAGAAAAGGGAGCGTTGAGCATAATTTAGCGCCACTTCAACCCTCAATACCAGCGTTGCCTACGGTAGCGGTAAACTGGAAAAACGTGCTCGTGCACGATATCCCCATAGGAAACAATGGGGCTGAGCTGGCTGAAAAAAAACCTAACACCTGTAAAAAAGCAGCGTTCATCTCCTAACGCAGCCCCATTGTTTCCTATGGGGAAACACTCTCTAAGTCTGCACCTAACACCCTAACATGAACCCTGAGTCTAAACACCCCTAACCTTACACTTATTAACCCCTAATCTGCCGACCCCAACATCGCCGACCCCTGCATTATATTATTAACCCCTAATCTGCCGCTCCGGACACCGCCACCACCTACATTATAGCTATGAACCCCTAATCTGCTGCCCCTAACACCGCCGACACCTACATTATATTTATTAACCCCTAATCTGCCCCCCCGATGTCGCCGCTACCTAACTACAATTATTAACCCCTAATCTGCCGACCGGACCTCGCCGCCACTATAATAAATGTATTAACCCCTAAACCTAAGTCTAACCCTAACACCCCCCAACATAAATATAATTTAAATAAAACAAAATAATATTCCTATAATTAAATAAATTAATCCTATTTAAAACTAAATACTTACCTAGAATATAAACCCTAATATAGCTACAATATAAATAATAGTTTCATTGTAGCTATTTTAGGGTTTATATTTATTTTACAGGCAACTTTGTATTTATTTTAACTAGGTGCAATAGCTATTAAATAGTTATTAACTATTTAATAGTTACCTAGTTAAAATAATTACAAAATTACCTGTAAAATAAAACCTAACCTAAGTTACAATTAAACCTAACACTACACTATCATTAAATTAATTAATTAAATAAATTAACTACAATTACCTACAATTACATTTAATTAAGTAAACTAATCTGTAATACAAAAAAACAAACACTAAATTACAGAAAATAAAAAAATATTACAAGAAGTTTAAACTAATTACACCTAATCTAAGCCCCCTAATAAAATAATAAAGCCCCCCAAAATAAAAAAATTCCCTACCCTATTATAAATTACAAGGTAATCAGCTCTTTTACCAGCCCTTAAAAGCGCTATTTGCGGGGCATTGCCCCAAAGTAATCAGCTCTTTTACCTGTAAAAAAAAATACAACCCCCCCAACATTAAAACCCACCACCCACATACCCCTACTCTAACCCACCCAATCCCCCCTTAAAAAAACCTAACACTAACCCCCTGAAGATCACCCTACCTTGAGCCGTCTTCACCCAGCCAAGCCAAATTTTTCATCCAATCCGGGCGATGTGGTCCTCCATCCGGGCGATGTCTTGATCCAAGCGGCAAAGAAGAGGTCCTCCATCCAGGAGATGTCTTCCTCCAAGCGGCATCTTCTATCTTCTTTCTTCCGGCTCCATCTTCAGACCGCCGACGCAGAACATAAACCTTCCCCGACAGACTAACGACGAATGACGGTTCCTTCAAGGGACGTCATCCAAGATGGCGTCCCTCGAATTCCGATTGGCTGATAAGATTCTATCAGCCAATCGGAATTAAGGTAGGAAAAAATCTGATTGGCTGATTCAATCAGCCAATCAGATTGAAGTTCAACCCGATTGGCTGATCCAATCATCCAATCGGATTGAGCTTGCATTCTATTGGCTGTTCCAATCAGCCAATAGAATGCAAGCTCAATCCGATTGGCTGATTGGATCAGGTTGATTGCTGGAGATTTCTGTCCGCGACCTCAGAGCAGACTGCTGCTTTATAACTTCTAACCATGGAATTATGTACAGTTATATAAAAATGGGGGGGGGAAGATTTTGGCACAAGGGGGATTATTAAGGAGCTCAGTTTTTGAGAAATTTAGCTTAAGTTAGTGAGAGGACATCCAGGATGAGATATGAGAAAGACAGTTAGTGACACACGTTAGCAAGGAAGGAGATATGTATGGTGCAGCGAGGTAGATTTGGGTGTCATCAGCAAATAAATGATATGGAAAACTGTGGGCTATATTAAGGAACCTAATGATGATGTGTAAATTGAGAAGAGAAGTGGACCAAGGATAGAGCCTTGCGGTACCCAAACAGAAAGTGGTAAAGGGGAAGAGGGTGAACCAGAGAAGGCTACACTAAAGGTACGGTTAGACAGGTAGGAAGAGAACCATAAACGGGCTGTGTCACAAATGCAGAAGGAGTGGAGGGTTTGGAGCTGCAGACAGATCAAGGAGAATTAGCAGATAAAAGTGGCCTTTCAATTTAGCTCTAAGTAAGTTATTGGTAAACTTAACAATTGCTGTCTCTGTGGAGTGTTGGGGGCAAAATCCAGATTGCAGTGGGTCAAGGAGGGAGCTTGATGTAAGGAAATAGGATAGATGTGCATATACTAGCTTTTCAAGAAGCTTTGAGGCAAGGGGGAGTAGGGAAATAGGGCAGTAGTTGGATGAGGAGGTTGGTTCGAGAGAAGGTCTTTTGAGGATAGGTGTGACCAATTTATGTTTTAGAGATGAAGGAAATATACTTATGCTGAGGAAGAGGTTGAATATGTGTGTGAGTATATGGGTAAGGGTAGATGAGAGGGAAGGGAGTAGCTGTGAGGGGATGGAATCAAGGGGACAGGTTGTGAGGTGAGAGGACAGTATAAGGGCAGAAACTTCATCCTCAATAACAGGGACATATTTAGATATGTGTATCTATGTATATCTATATTAAAGCCCTTTGGCTAACATCTGAGACCTCAGATCTTTGAGCCCTTATAACTTTTTTGTGCAATATTTTTGTTATATAATTTTTATTAAATGGTGTTTTTATGAGTGTAACTGTATTTTGTAATGTATTTTGTATGTGTTTAGTGTCACTTTTTTGTTTTGCAAAACAGTTAACTAGAGCTCTGAGGCCGCGGTAATCATTTTAGTTTAATTTGCGATTGCGCTCAAGCAATCGTCTTTACTTTCAACTTGTAATATGATTGGAAAACATGACATGCAAACCCCGTAATATACAGCCATTATCGCTCCTGTGTAACTGTTAGAGCTCCACTCGTAATCTGACCCTCAGTTGTCCAATTCACAAAATGCAGAATACATTATTAGAAGAAGAGCACAAAGAACAAATGATTGTTTGATCAAAGTGTGTTTTTCATTCATGGTGCCAAACAAACAAGGTTGTAGCGGGACTCAGGAAAGGGGGCAAAGGAACAACATTGTTTGGCTAATCAGCTCCTTTGATGTATCTATTGTTCCCAGTCCAGACCTGCTATGATATCACAGATTATTGATTTTAGGGATAGCTAATGATGCACTTAATGTTGGATATTAGTCATGCAAGCTAGTCCAATCAAGACTTAGAGGCCGATTTATCATTGTGTGGGCAGACATGATTTGCTGTAGCGGATCATGTCTGCCTCGCATCGATAAATGCCGACAGCATACTCTGTCTCCATTTATCATTGCACAAGCATTTCTCGCAAAATGCTTGTCCAATACCGCCCCCTGCACATCCGCAGCCAATCGGCCACTAGCAGGGGGTGTCAATCATCCTGATCGTATCTGATCGTAATGATTGCTGCCCGCCACCTCAAAGGTGGCAGACAAGTTAAAGAGCAGCGGTTTTAAGACTACGGGGGTAGATTGCAGCATCCGCTGCTTGATAAATCTACGCCTAACCTAGAATAGGGAGTTGGGTGACTAGGAGAAGTCTAGAAATGTTGAATTAATTGATAAGAGCTACAGGAGTGTGTAGTTGTGGGATTTCTGTGTCCCTGTGAGCTAGTCAAATTCAATCAGTAAGTTATATGGTTTGTTAGCGCTAAGGGCTAGATTACGAGTGGGACGTTATTTATTGTGGGTTTTACCTGCTCATTTGGTACTGCGCGTATTACAATTTGAAAGTAAAACATTTTTCAACAACCGCTATTCCGAAGCACGCAAAAAGACTAACTTTGAATATTGCAATTGTGTTGACATATTCCTCCATAGACTTTAATGTAGCAGGAAAAGTGGGGGGAAATAGCACCCTTACTTGCGCGCGAACCTGATCGTGTTTACTCAAGTGCGCTAACCCGACATAAAATATTAACATTTAACTTTTCTTCTGTTCTTCACATAGCAGAATATGTTCTATTTATTCTTAAATACATATTTTTATATAATATATTGTATATATGATGGTTTCTTGGTAAAATATCTATCTACACATCTATATGTTGGTAAAATATCTATCTATACATACATATATATACATATATTTATATGCATAATTATATATAGGTATAGCTATATACAGATATATATATATGAATATCAATTTAAAATACAAAGAGCATATTCCTCTATGAAGAACATTGGAATGTGAAATATTTATAGACAGTACAGACACAGTTAAACACTTTATCATATATGAATATTGCAATAAATATGTTTTTTCATATTTTCAGCTTGACTGCTAAGGGCACCAATGCACTTATATATGTCTATATATGTTTATATATGTATTTAAGTGTTTATATGTGTATATATGTCTGTATATATATATATATATATATATATATATATATATATATATACACACACACAATAGAATCTCAATTATCCGGAACTCAAGCAACCGGCACTCTCAAGCAACCGGAAATGTGAGCATAAATGAGCTAAAGAACAGTCCAGATCTCTTCAAACAGCAGGAGCTGTGGTAGCTGCATTAAATAGAGCGATAGACACACTTATCTGTTAAGTAATAGGGACTGGATACAGGTATACCGCTGCACTTACGATTGCATCAGCTTGGCAATCAGGGCGGGCTATCTCGCGGCGGTACAGCATCCTTCTGTCATGTATCCCTCTTCTGGACCAGGGGTCACACTAATACTGGCAAGGGAGAGCCCAATAATGCTCAATCAATAACAAATTCCCAGGACAGCTTAATCTCTTGCTGAAAACAATGTGTTTATTCGGGATAAAATACAAGTATATTTCAAGAATAAACACATTGTTTTCAGCAAGAGATTGAGTCATTCTGGGAATTTGTTATTGATTAAGCATCCTGTTGAAGCCTCATACGATACATATATCCTGTCTAGTGTGTGCCTCTAACCGACTCCTGCCCATGTGATCCATTAAAGAACTAGTTAGACATATTTTTAATAGCGACTCTCAAGCAACCGGAAATACACTTATCCGGAATATACCGATCCCCATGGGTGCCGGTTAATTGAGATTATACTGACATTTATATGTATGTGTCTTTAAGTTAAAGCCCTTTGCTGCCTTACGGCTAGATTAAGAGTTTTTGTCAGTAATGGTGTGCGTGGCACAGTTTTCCCTCACCGCTCACCTAAAGTAACACTGGTATTACAGGGTTTTTTAAACCCGGCGTTAGCCGCAAAAAGGTGAGCGTAGAGCAGAATTTAGCTCCACATCTCACCTCAATACCAGCGCTGCTTACAATAGCTGTGAGCTGGCAAAACGTGCTCGTTCATGATTTCCCCATAGGAATCATTGGGGCAGAGCCGGCTGAAAGAAAACCTAACACTTGCAAAAAAGCAGCGTTCAGCTCCTAACGCAGCCCCATTGATTCCTATGGGGAAAATGCATTTATGTCTACACCTAACCTCCTAACATGAACGAGTCTAAACACCCCTAATCTTACACTTATTAACCCCTAATCTGACGCCCCCGACATTGCCGACACCTGCATTATATTTATTAACACCTAATCTGCCGCTCCGGACACCGCCGCCACCTACATTATCCCTATGAACCCCTAATCTGCTGCCCCCAACATCGCCAACACTTAATTTTTATTTATTAACCCCTACTCTGCCGCTCCAATGTCGCCGCCACCTAACTACACTTATTAACCCCTAATCTGCTGTCGCCAGCATCGCCGCCACTATAATAAAGTTATTAACCCCTAAATCTAAGTCTAACCCTAACCCTAACACCCCCCTAACTTAAATATAATTGAAATATATCTAAATAAAATTACTATTATTAACTAAATTATTCCTAAATTATTCCTATTTAAAACTAAATACTTACCTATAAATAAACCCTAAGCTAGCTACAATATAACTAATAGTTACATTGTAGCTATCTTAGGGTTTATTTTTATTTTACAGGCAAGTTTGTATTTATTTTAACTAGGTACAATAGTTATTAAATAGTTATTAACTATTTAATAACTACCTAGTTAAAATAAGTACAAATTTACCTGTAAAATAAAACGTAACCTAAGTTACAATTACAACTAACACTAAACTATAATTAAATTAATTACCTAAACTAACTACAATTAATTACAATTAAATTAAATAAACTAAAGTACGAAAAAAAACACTAAATTACAGAAAATAATAAAATCATTTAGCTCCACATCTCACCTCAATACCAGCGCTGCTTACAATAGCTGTGAGCTGGCAAAACGTGCTCGTTCATGATTTCCCCATAGGAATCATTGGGGCAGAGCCGGCTGAAAAAAAACCTAACACTTGCAAAAAAGCAGCGTTCAGCTCCTAACGCAGCCCCATTGATTCCTATGGGGAAAATGCATTTATGTCTACACCTAACCTCCTAACATGAACGAGTCTAAACACCCCTAATCTTACACTTATTAACCCCTAATCTGACGCCCCCGACATTGCCGACACCTGCATTATATTTATTAACACCTAATCTGCCGCTCCGGACACCGCCGCCACCTACATTATCCCTATGAACCCCTAATCTGCTGCCCCCAACATCGCCAACACTTACTTTTTATTTATTAACCCCTACTCTGCCGCTCCAATGTCGCCGCCACCTAACTACACTTATTAACCCCTAATCTGCTGTCGCCAGCATCGCCGCCACTATAATAAAGTTATTAACCCCTAAATCTAAGTCTAACCCTAACCCTAACACCCCCCTAACTTAAATATAATTGAAATATATCTAAATAAAATTACTATTATTAACTAAATTATTCCTAAATTATTCCTATTTAAAACTAAATACTTACCTATAAATAAACCCTAAGCTAGCTACAATATAACTAATAGTTACATTGTAGCTATCTTAGGGTTTATTTTTATTTTACAGGCAAGTTTGTATTTATTTTAACTAGGTACAATAGTTATTAAATAGTTATTAACTATTTAATAACTACCTAGTTAAAATAAGTACAAATTTACCTGTAAAATAAAACGTAACCTAAGTTACAATTACAACTAACACTAAACTATAATTAAATTAATTACCTAAACTAACTACAATTAATTACAATTAAATTAAATAAACTAAAGTACGAAAAAAAACACTAAATTACAGAAAATAATAAAATCATTACAATTTTTTTTAAATTTATTACACCTAATCTAATCCCCCTAATAAAATAAAAAAGCCCCCCAAAATAAAAAAAATCCCTACTCTATACTAAATTACAAATAGCCCTTAAAAGGGCCTTTTGCGGGGCATTCCCTGTAAAAAAAAGGCAATACCCCCCCAACATTACAACCCACACACCCAACCCTACTCTAAAACCCACCCAATCCCCCCTTAATAAAACATAACACTACACCCTTGAAGATCACCCTACCTTGAGATGTCTTCACCCAACTGGGCAGAAGTGGTCCTCCAGACGGCCAGAAGTCTTCATCCGATCCGGGCAGAAGAGGACCTCCAGGTGGGCAGAAGTCTTCATCCAGACGGCATCTTCTATTTTCATCCATCCGGAGCGGTCCATCTTCAAGCCATCCAACGCGGAGCATCCTCTTCCATCTGATGACTAACACTAAATGACGGTACCTTTAAGTGACGTCCAATCAGCCAATAGGATTGAGCTTGCATTCTATTGGCTGTTCCAATCAGCCAATAAAATGCGAGCTCAATCCTATTAGCTGATTGCATCAGCCAATAGTATTTTTTCTACCTTAATTCCGATTGGCTGATAGAATTCTATCAGCCAATCGGAATTGAAGGGACGCCATCTTGGATGACATCACTTAAAGGTACCGTCATTTAATGTTAGTCATCAGATGGCTTGAAGATGGACCCGCTACGCTCCGGATGGATGAAGATAGAAGATGCCGTCTGGATGAAGACTTCTGCCTGTCTGGAGGTCCTCTTCTGCCCGGATCGGATGAAGACTTCTGGCCGCCTGGAGGACCACTTCTGCCCGGTTGGGTGAAGATGGCTCAAGGTAGGGTGATCTTCAAGGGGGTAGTGTTAGGTTTTATTAAGTGGGGATTGGGTGGGTTTTAGAGTAGGGTTGGGTGTGTGGGTTTTCGTACTTTAGTTTATTTAATTTAATTGTAATTAATTGTAGTTAGTTTAGGTAATAAATTTAATTATAGTGTAGTGTTAGGTGTAATTATTTTACAGGTAAATTTGTACTTATTTTAACTAGGTAGTTATTAAATAGTTAATAACTATTTAATAACTATTGTACCTAGTTAAAATAAATACAAACTTGCCTGTAAAATAAAAAGAAACCCTAAACTAGCTATAATGTAACTATTAGTTATATTGTAGCTATTTTAGGGTTTATTTTATCGGTAAGTATTTAGTTTTAAATAGGAATAATTTAGTTAATTGTAGTAATTTTATTTATGTTTATTTAAATTATATTTAAGTTAGGGGGGTTAGGGTTAGACTTAGGTTTAGGGGTTTATATATTTATTGAAGTGGCGGCGATGTCCGGTCGGCAGATTATGGGTTAAAACATTTATTTAAGTGTTTGCGATGTGGGGGGGGGGGCCTCGGTTTAGGGGTTAATAGGTAGTTTATGGGTGTTAGTGTACTTTTTAGCACTTTAGTTAAGAGTTTTATGTTACGGCGTTAGCCCATAAAACTCTTAACTACTGACTTTTAAATGCGGTAGGAGTCTTGACAGGAGAGGGTGTACCGCTCACTTTTTCCAAGACTCGTAATACCGGCGTTATGCAAGTCCCATTAAAAAGATAGGATACGCAATTGACGTAAGTGGATTTGCGGTATGCTCGAGTCGAAGAAAAAAAGTGAGCGGTACACCTGTACCTGCCAGACTCGTAATACCAGTGGGCGTTAAAAAGCAGCATTGGGACCTCTCAATGCTGCTTTTTAAGGCTAACGCAAGACTCGTAATCTAGGCGATATTTTTTTCTAACACCTGAAACAAATCTTTGGGATGAAACATATATCTTCGTCCGTGCATATGTCTTATTAGTAACAATTAAAATGTGATGCAGCTCTAGTTTGGTCTCGTAGGAGACTAAATTCATCCCAATATAATTTTTTAACTCGTTGGTGACTTATCAAGTTCCTTATTTACTGTATGTTTGGAGTGATGATGTTGTTGTAAGGTTGTGTTACAGGGCTATTATTGTTTAGTTTCCTTATTGAGGACTTTTCAATCCATTTGAAGCATTGCCATTTGTGTTCTGAATTCCAATTTATGCAAATGGATTTCGAGTATCTATAGAATGAGTAATTGCTGGGTTTCTTATTCAAATCCCATGTATCTATTACTTTTCAAATGCATTCAGCACATGTGAAATGAAAACAATTTGACTCATATATTTCATTCAATCAGAATTTTTTTTCCCAAATTGTTTCTTGGAATTTTCAAATCTGACAAATTGGACCTGTAAGAAAGAAACCAAAAAATATCAGTTCTCATGTTAATAAACCAGAATCTTTTGTTAAAAAAAAGCTCAAATCACACTTTTAAGCAATGCAGCTACACAAATTAACTATGAATGACTTAATGATAATTTACAATTTCCTTAGAATGTCTTAAGGTTTGAATATTTTTTTTCAATTTTTTTTTTAATAGTTTTTATTGAGGTTATTGCACAGTACAAAAATTAGTTATACATATAATAGAAACTTTGAAACGTAGTACATACATATTCCATGTAATCATACATTTGCCTGCATTTCTGCAAAACAGTAAGAATAACAATAACTATAATTATGAATAGGCAAAATTGAAACCTCTTTTTAGGTGATGCAAGTCCCTCTCATGCTACAATGAGCCGCATATGGGCCCTAATGCATTTTGATTATCGGTAGAGGGAGTATAGCAAGAAGCCTTACTATTCTAGGTGGAGATTGAATGTAGCTGGCCTATCCTACTAATCCCAATGGGGAAGACAAGATCAGCACTGTATTAGAGTGTAAGAATTGCTATTAAGGAAATGGTAAGGGTTGCGGCATAGGCAAGAGAAACCGCGTGTTTAGTTTTCCCAAGCAAGGAAACACATTAGAGTTTAGAGTTTGGGGGGGGGGGGGGAGGTGAGAGTTTCTATGTAGTAAGTTATATGAGTAGCATAAACAGGCTATAGCCATACAGAGCAATTTTACTCTACATAACAATAACAATATAGGAACCTATGAGACCCCAAGGAGGAGTTAGAAAGGAGTGGGCTACATATGAGACCAGTAGGTTATCTGGCTTAGTGAGGCCATAAGTTCCTTGCTCTCGGGCTAATGGCAATGCAAGACTAAGGGTATGAGGGTTACAGATAAAGTGTTGCACCACTATATGCGATGCCTTCATATAAGAACAGGGGAAACTGTTGTCTGGAGGCACAAAACAAGCTTGTTTAAACATCTTATCTATATTTAGAGTCTCGTAAGAAGCTAAAACTAATAAATACAGGGATAAAAAGTGCCGATTTACATGTAAGGCCTATGTTATATCCAGTAGGATACAACCTAGCTGTCGAAATCTAGGGAGTAGATGAAATTTCCTTTACTTATTTAAGATACAGTGGGAGAGAAGATAATGTCTGGTATATGTAGTGCAGGTCCAGCCTGCTCATTAAAACCTTATGGATATTTTGAAGTTATGAGATGATGTAAAACTTGTCTTAGAAACAAGGTATTTGTTAGGTGAGGGATAAGAGGTGTCTGAGTTCTCATTTAGATTACACGTGAACATTGCTTACCCTCTTATAAAAAGGTATATACATGCAGGGTAATAATAACCATATGAGATGATAAAGTTATAAACAAATAATACAATCGCTCTTGCAATAATTAAGTAGGGGTTGGAAGATGCTGTAACTGTTTTTAACACTACAATTATTTCAGTGTTGATATATAGAAAAAAAAGGAAGGCTATATTTCTATACCTAAGTTGTCCTAGATCCCATCCCCTGGGTATGGGCCCTATACCCAGCAAGTATCCAATCATGACTCGGCAACAGATTACGAGTTGTTCTCAGACCATATATTGTAGCTTTAGCCTTTTAAGCAGGTAGTGCGTTTTGTTTTGTGTCAAAGATATGCTTATTAACCTATGAATCAGAAGGGACTGATTGGGATATGAAAAAAAACTGTGAGAGCATCTCAATTACAAAGTAGCTTAGATAGTACAGTAATGTAGTAAACTAGGCATCTCCAATCCTCCTACACGACATCTATATCTCTGCAATATGAGAGTATAAAAACTCCCGGTAGTAATGGTTCTCACTTAATTATCAGTATTAGGCGCATGATATGAAATGGAGTAAACATCAGAACCTTATCTGTTATGTATTCAATATAAAATTGAAAAGTAAAGTGGATTTCTAAGGCTAGGCAGTAAAGAGTTAGGTTACTAAAAGGCAAACAAGAAACATGCATAATTATTTACCTATCATGAAAGGTTAAATGTATAGACATATGTAAACAAGTACTCATGCTGTAACATATCCTCAATGCTAGATTATATAGTAGGAGCATTGTAGCGAACTTGAAATATTAAGAACAATATAAGGTAATGGATGTTGAGTCCTGCGAATAAGGCAGGAACAGCTACTAAAAATAACCACTTAAGCAGATAGCCATTTTGCCACCATCAATTTAACTATTTAAGCAGAGTAAATTCTAATATTCTATTTCTAAGTCACAGTACACTTCAGTATATCCTTTTCACAATATTTGCTTGAATCCCTCACTATACTATGTTGGTGATCAGTTCTATGCAGTGAAGTGTTCCCCTTACTTTATGATTTATGGGCAGTAAAGCAAATCTAGGAAACATCACTTGTCACTTTCTACAGATCAAACCTTGATCCCCTTCCATTTTCAAATAACAGAGTTAAGCTACAGGATATTAACTGACGGTAAACAGGATTTACAATAACCATAGGTAAGGAGGGCAATAGCATAAGTATAGCATACTCAAATACAGCACATGAAACATAAATATAGGCAATCTGGGGATTAAACCTCCATAACAGTAATATATAATGTAAACCAAACTTAATGTATAACGGTGGTTCTCAAATTACAAGTTGCATCAGCGTTCGCTCCCCAAGTGAAAAGGAAGCTAACATTTTAAGCACAAGTTGTACATGGAAGCAAGCAAGCAGCCATAAGTCCCACACTAACTTGCACGTTCCTTGCACTTTCAAATCTGTGGGACAAGGCAGTCAGTTCATAGCTTGGGGAAAAGATATAGCTTCCGGATGGCGAGAGGCATGATGTAGGCAAAAGTTAAGTTAAGATAATTAAACATGGTGTGCGTCCCTTCTTACCGCACCTGCCTCAGGGATGGTCTGTCTTGGGGGAAAGCTTCAGCCCACGCCCGTCTTCCGCCGCTGCTCTGCAGACTCCAGGGAAGGTTCACTTATCAATGTCTGAGAGGCTAAGGCCAGTAAGACAACATTGGGGAGCCGATGCAAGGGTTCTCTGCCGTGAGACAGATCTGTTGTATTTAGGGTGCCAGCTATGTCATGCTCCAGCCGCTTCCCATAGGGATGTGCAGGTGATCTGTTCCTGTAAGAGGGTAGATTGTAGCGTGCCGCAGTCAATGGCATCAGAGTGTTGTCCTCTAGGTTATGTGACTGCCCTATTACTTCTTTGGGCATCCCCTCCTGTTTACGAGCAGCAAGCTCGCTAGGAATCTCGTCTGAAAGTAGTTCTTCATGCACCGGGATTTGTCCCGAATAATAAGGTGCCCCTTCCACAGATTTCCATAGTCGCACATGGTGTGAATTCAGTATATCCGCCAAGGTTTTGAGAAATGTGAGCGGCTCCATCCTTTATCAGATGCTCAGTATTCTAGAATATTAAGAATGTAGTTTCCCTCGGCTCAAGGTTTAAGATGGCCGCCCATCTATCATTCAGTGTAGGAGGTGAAACCGTTATTGGAAAGCTCCATCTTCTTTGAGTTCTTCTCTCCTTCCTCAAGCTTCACAATTTGAGTCCCAAAGCTTTTAACTATTATTTGATAAGATTTTGGGCAGAGCTGAGCGGTCTAGAATGTAGTTATTTATACGCTATGAGCAGAGCTCTGTTCATGTGCGACCGCTCAGGAGCCCAGCTTGCTCCGCCCCCCAGGTTTGAATATTTTTATTTTTTTATTTTTTTTTAAATAGTTTTTTTATTGAGGTTTGATATACAATAAAATATAAACAAAACATCAACCACTGCAATGACACAGAAATAAAAAATCACATCAGATGTCTTGAGAGAAGTATTATACAATCATACTTATTACATCACAGGATAGTTGAAAGTGTGTATAGAGTGAACCTCATATTTTCAAATCTTTTTCTTTGTTTTACAACAATTAGAAATAAAGCTCATATAATACATATATATTCTATAACATATGAAGATATAGTAAATGAGCAATAAGCTCTAAGGTAGAGTAACCATAAAGAAGTAAAAAAAACCAAAATATTACATTGTTAACACCAACTAGTATCTCTTATATGAAAATTTTTATGACTTTTTACAATATTAGTTCTAGATAATACAATTATAGGAATAGCTGAAATTTTGTGAACACAATATTGCTTATATATAATACGTAGAGATATAGATATTAAGACCATAGGTTAATTGCGGTTTTGTTACGAGAGAAACCGCTTTAAAGACTCAGGATGAATCCAGCCTATCCTGAGTACTATAAAATGGGGGGGTACGGAGGTCATTATGTATGTTTAACCGGAGCTCCTCTTTTCATAGGTACTTAACGTTAATCGTGTCTTACCCAGTAATTGTGGTATGTGGGGTACACCCTGCAATTGCAGGCAACTCAAAATACTGAACGATGTGTAAAATAAAGCCATACAAGCACTAGTGTCGTGAAGACTAAACTTCACAAGCTGGGACATGGAAATCTATATAATCACTATAATAGCCCAACTGCTACCAGGTCAAGATATGTAGGTAGAGCAGTCGTACAGCATTTATAGATTTAATTAGTACGTGCACCTCATGAGGCTTTTACAAAACAATAAGATTAAGCAAGGGGTAATAACCATCTAATCAGTCATTTCCAAGCCAAGCACATAGCTTTATGGGGAGCGACTGGTTGTTAGGTGGCAATCTCCGCCTATTCACAACATAGTGACATAAAAGTTAAGTCTGCCACAGGACACGGGCCCTATGCCCTGCAGCAGTAGATATAAGGGTCTAATAGGCAGATAAGTACATTACATATCTTCCATGATAATACCTCTAGTGTTCAGCAAATACGTAAGCATCTCCTGTATAGGTTAGTGAGACAAAAGAACAAGTACCCAGGACCTTTCCAACTTTCCAAACAAAACTAGAGTGCCTTGCATGGCACCTCTATGAAAATGGGAGCTTATGATACGCCAGCTGGTCAGACATAGAGAGTGTTGGTATGGGAGACATGTAAGTTTTCCGTGACAACTCAACAGCCATACATAAGGAAATAACATTATGCTTAAAATTATAATTTAAAATAGACATATTGCGTGGATAACTTAATATTCATTGCGATGGGGAGCTAAATCTAAAACTCTTCCATAGGGCCCTAAATTTGTAGAACATAGGCGTCACACTGCCCTGGCCGCTGGCAGCAGTGCAACCTAATTAAAACAATACCCTGAGAATAAACATAACACACATGTGAATCATCTTTACAGCTGAAAAATAACTAAAGAGGTGGTAATCTCGCCCCATTGAATTAAACAAGGAAGCATATATAGATAGTATGAAACTTAAAGTCCATTAACATCCCACTGGGTGTAAATAAAACAGTAAACATTTGCAGCATAAGACTGAGCAATGTAAATAAATAGTATGTCCCTATGTTAAAAATGCAGTCATATTTTTATCAAGCTCCAGAGTTCACATGCCTCATTATTGCAGCAAAGGTTATCCAGCTATGAGACGGGCATATGTAGCTAGCCTATAACATATAAACTAGTTTGGTGCGCATTATGCAAATGCCTGCAGTGTTACACATTAAAGAGCACAGTAAAAAAGCGCTACCCAGCCAGCAAATAGGAAGTTTTAGAGACTGTATACGATTTAGCCCACATCTCGCATGAAGAATAGATAGCTTGGCTGTAATATAAAAATCCAGTGCACAAACAATAAAACCTCAACATAACTTGGAAATGCAATGAA
The DNA here is from genome assembly GCF_027579735.1 of Bombina bombina. Taxonomy (NCBI): domain Eukaryota; kingdom Metazoa; phylum Chordata; class Amphibia; order Anura; family Bombinatoridae; genus Bombina; species Bombina bombina. Next base: position 278,278,382 of record NC_069505.1, read on the forward strand.
TATCAATTGTCAACATTTACACTAAACATAACAGTTATAACCCACTGATAGTCTGTAGTGTAAAGTCTCTCAAATGGCTTATGTTTATAGAAATAACTCAACTAGTACAGGGCTAAACAGCGTAATGAATCATTCAATATTACCTAAATAAAACATAAGAGAGCAGTAGACAAAATTTACATATATCGATATTGAACAGATTAGTTGTGACCTCCAAGTCAGCTACAGTGTAAAGTTTTCCCAATAATCGACACTTAGGAGTGGGAAAAATGTCCAGCTTGTAAATGAAAGTAGCCACATAAGTCTGCGTTAGCTCACTCTGCATACCCTATATCAAAAATCCAAACGGCTCCAAATAGTAGCATATACAGGGTCTCAGTGACTCCCAGGCAGGATCCAAGATAGCTGGGAGCCATAATTAGTGATCCACGGTTTTAGCCCACTCCGGAACGGTTCCGACATTGCACCACTGCCAGTAGAAGCACAGAATCTGTATTAGCAGCTTTGCCCCACCAGGTCTTTCCATTCCTCAAATGGCTGGTAAGCGATAGCAGATGAGTGATCTGTTGCGTGATGTGGATCACCAAATTGCTCCAAAAAATGACTGTAGTGCCCGAACACTGTATGTGTGAAATCTTTTCCTCCAGAGTGGGGATCTCTCCGACACAGCCAGCTTCTTGTGCGCACAGTGTAGGGCCATCGCAAGTGCTGACCTCAAAAGGGCTCCACAGCTGTACCTGACGTTCCAAATCAGGACTAGCTGAAACTTCTTGCCCTGTTGCCGCTGCAAGTGCCTGCGACAAGTTAGAAAAATGGGTATCAATTAGGGCCTTGATTTCTTAGTCCCACGAGGATAGCGCCATTTTGGGTTTCTCGGTCCGTTTAATCTCCATGCAGGTTGCTTCGTCACACTGTTAAACTACAGTGATTAGGGTTGCAATATTTCCGGGCATGTAGTACAAAGAGCTTATAAAGGTGTGGTTGGTCTCTGAGTAGCGATGAACTGCATAATGGAGTTAATTAGCCTCGTTTATTATATCTATAGCTAGGAGCTCTACAAAACTGCGACCATCTTCTTCATGGGCTAGCTCCGCCCCCCAGGTTTGAATATTTTAAATATAAAATTTCAAACTATTATGTACCTATTATTTGCACACGCCATCTTAGTCATTCATAATCACTACTGAATTATCTAATTAATTAACTCCAACCACCACTTCCCAAATTTGGATTTCAATTTAGAAAAAAATAGGACTGTCATTGACATTGTGTTCGCAAAAGCACCATTGTTTGTGTTAAAATAAACTGCAAATTAGGGAGTGATATGTGGCAAGGTTAACCTGGTGAATCCTGTCATGTGTTCCTTCGATTTTCAGACTTATATTAAAATAAGGTTGCAAAACTATTAATAACAATATATAGCAAAGCTTTTATACTATGTATAGCTAAGTATTTTATGTTTTCCAATATGTTTGCTGCCTTTTTAACTGGCTGTAAAAATGCCTAATCTAATTATTTTTTAAGCAATTCTTTTACAAGCTTTTTTTAATTAATTTATGAAAAACAGACTTTCATTTTCTCAGTTATGAACTATATTTATTCTTGCTCATTTTGACAGTGTTCTAACCTCTCAAAAAAAAAATTTCTCTCTTTTAAACATTTTAAGAAGCACTAAACATAGTTGCTCTATAGAACTCTGCCAGTTCCAACTGCCAACTTTTCTCTTCAACATTTGTAATTCAAATACCAAAGCGACTGACACTAATATATGATTCTTATCTTAGGTCACTCTATTGCTTTTTTAATTTTATTGAGAATTAAATGCTAATAACTTGTCTAATAATGATACATGGGAAGGTAATGTCTGTATCAAGTTTTACCAATATGACAAGGTGCATATTGGTTGAATGCAGACTATTAAAGGGTTAACAATCTCTAATTTCACGTTTCCCTCATTTCAAACAAAGAAGTCTGTTTTTTCCTCTGTAACTATGACAACCGATTATATAGCAGTGAAGTGCTAATAAATACGTTTCACGTGTTTCGGAAAGCTTTTTCTATACATGGGCTGAGAAACTTAACTTGAAAACTTCTGAAATGTCATTAATTCAATGACTATATAATTTTGTAAAGTCTTAAATTGGAAAGATAAAACATTCAGAAGTGTTTAAAATCTGGGGGATAATAATTCAAAGTAAAATTACATCATAGGACAACATGACATCATGTGAAAGAATGAAAAATTCACACAGAATGAGGTCATAGGACAGAATTATTTTACAAACAATAAAGACAAATAATATTTTATGAAAACATCACAAGCCAAATCACATCACAAAGCAAAATGATTTCATATTATATTATGATTATCTCAGGGAAACATGATATCACAAGGAAGATTGAAAAACACAAAATAGTAGAATGATATTAGAATGTAGTAACTAGTGATGTCGAGAACAGTTCGCCGGAGAACAGTTCCCGGTGAACATACCTTGTTTGCGTTCGCCGCGACGGGCGAACATATGCGATGTTCGATCCGACCCCTATTTGTCATCATTGAGTAAACTTTGACCCTGTATCTCACAGTCTGCAGACACATTTCAGCCAATCAGCAGCAGACACTCCCTCCCAGACCCTCCCAGCTCCTGGGCAGCAGCCATTTTAGATTCATTCTGATCCTGCATTCTTAGTTAGAGGAGGGATAGTGCTGCTGCTGATGATTTTATAGGGAAATTGATAGCTAGGCTAGTGTATTCAGTGTCCACTACAATCCTGAAGTTCTCATCTGATCTCTGCTGTAAGGACAGCACCCCAAAAAGCCCTTTAGGGCTAGAAAATCAGTCTTTTTTTTTTCTTTGTAATCTAATTGCATTTGCCTGCCTGTCAGCGTGTGTCAGGCTCACAGCATATACTGTGCCTACTTGCTCAGTGCCACCACTCATATCTGGTGTAACATTAGTGTAAATTTTAAAAAAAAACTTTTACATCAGTCTGCTAGTGTAATCTAATTTCAGTTGCCAGGCCAGCCTGCCACTGCCAGCCTGTGTCTCAGGCTCACAGCATATACTGTGCCTACTTGCTCAGTACCACCACCAGTCATATCTGGTGTAATAGTAGTGTAATTTTTTTAAAAAAAAAGTTTACATCAGTCTGTTAGTGTAATCTAATAGCAGTTGCCTGCCTGCCACTGCCAGCCTGTGTGTCAGGCTCACAGCATATACTGTGCCTACTTGCTCAGTGCCACCACTCATATCTGGTGTAACATTAGTGTAAATTTAAAAAAAAAAACTTTTACATCAGTCTGCTAGTGTAATCTAATAGCAGTTGCCTGCTTGCTTTTTCCATCTCCCGGTTCCTTAAATCCCTGCCATATACACATCCACTGGCGCCGCAACTGCCTCTGGGAACCTTACCATGGGTCCCAGACTGCACGTCTTATAATTCTCTGTCTGGAAAATTATATATCTATCAAATCTATCTATTTATTTATCAAATCTATCTAACTATCAATCGTATCTATCAAATGTATATTGCATCTATTGATCTATGTAATCTATGTATCCATCTATCAAATCTATCTCGTGGTTGTGCAAATGGACAGTTTGCGGTTGTTTGCGGTGCGTTAAACGGGGAGTTTGGTCTGTCACTGTGAAGCAGGCGTAACCCTTACACTACCTGATTGATACAACATCATACCTGATGTTTTAAAGCACGTTATTCCAAACAATTTAGGAATGTTAGGTGATTTATGCCCTTTATGGCTTAAAACCAGACTCTGCATCAACTATTAATTTTCCGTGGGAGTTTTGCCATTGATCCCCCTCCGGCATGCCACAGTCCAGGTGTTAGTCCCTTTGAAACAACTTTTCCATCACTATTGTGGCCAGAAAGAGTCCCTGTTGGTTTTAAAGTTCACCTGCCTATTGAAGTCAATGGCGGTTTGCCCGGTTCGCGAACAGTTGCGGAAGTTCGAGTCCGCCGAAGTCCACTAGTAGTAACATTAAAAAATGCAGAATTATATCACATGACATATTATTTCTAGGGAAAGTATAGGTAAGTAGTCCAACTCCAGAAAAAATATAAAATCCAATACTTTATTAATATGAAAAAAAGAATCAGCTTTAATGTAAGACCATGGCATCTAAACAAGTCTTACGTGTTTCGGCTCAGGTAACCTTATTCATAGACCTATTAATCTTCTCACTCATGCTGTTTAAAAACTCAATTACAGGTCAGCTCAAAATAACAGTTAAAAGACATGGAAATGGGGCGGAGCCTGACCACGCAGGAAGATGGTTACACATTAACTGGGCTCCTGCAACCAAGCTGACAATTTAGCACATAATAGCACCAAAAGCATTTTTCTTTTTTTATATTAGTGGCTAGGAGACTGGGGCATATGCCTGAAGAGCTCTTTGGGACTTACAAATTAAGTGGATTACGCTGCTGCATTATAAAAACCGAGTGAACGGCATGAAGGATCTCCCACATGGGGAGCAAGCACTGGCCTCTGATAAAACAGCAGAGCTGTAAGGTAATACCTGCAGGTTCGGGGAGGCATAAGGAAAAGCAGGTGGTCAAACTATCTACTTACACAATCCCACACAACAGCGGGTACTACAGTGAAGGGAGCGGAGACTCTGCATGCGGCAACAACTTCAGGCGGTTACGCTGATTCCGGACCGATCCTCCACGTGGCTCCTTGCTGACACTGAGTCTGGAGACAGTTCCATTGCGGCCTGGCAAAAACCGCAGGGCACAAAATATAAAGAGCACCGAAGGGGTAAGCTGCAGTGGTTGCACGATACTTGCACATATTGAGATCTGAGAAGGGGAACTCCCATAAGGCCATTACTTCTGGCACACACAAAAGAACTTTACACAGGCTCAATTAGAGCAGGAAGTTTATGTACATACAAGTAGGGATACAAAAACAACAGGCATATCAAAAAGCAGGGGACACATCCTTGCACTAAATAATAGCACTAGATTTTGGGCCTTCCTCACAAAGGGTGATAGCATTGACAACACAGGTGGAGACCTGATAGATTATAATACAGACTTTTAAAGACCTGTCAGCGCAATCTGCTGCCTAAATAGGCTGTAGCCTTCCATGGGTTATTCACACTACATTTAACCCTATAATCACTTAGCTGGCACTTAATTAAGAGCTGGGTTAACTGTATACTGGGATCTTAAACACTCTTGCTGTGACTGACTTAGCCCTTCATGCTACAAGGGCATGCCTGTTAAGAGAATGCCCAAAGGTGAAAAATCCAGTAGTTCCAAATCAATGAGCCACTATTTAAAGCCAATTGACCCTGCTAGGGATATGTCAGAAGGAACGACGGCTAAAATGGTAGGAACACAGGATGGGGCAATATCAACGACCATTTACACTACTGCTACTTTTGTCACTAAGGAGGACATCTTACATCTGTCGTCCAAAGAAGACATACAGGGAGTCCTTACTGAAATGGGGAGCTTATTTGGAGACCTGAGGAAGGACATTTCATCACTGGAAAAGAGAGTATCAGTGGTAGAAAAAAATCTCTAGCGAGATTGCTCCTATCATTCAATAACATTCTTCAGACATACAAAATCAAGCTGACAACCTGCAGTATCTAAACGACAAATTAGAAGATATTGACAACAGGGGCCGCAGGAATAACTTGCGATTTAGGGGAATATCAGAGGCGGTTGCTCCCCAAAACATTGAGGGGTATCTCCAGGCCTTGTTTAGAATCATAAAGGACTCCCCTACGTCCCCTGATATACCAATAGAGAGGGCCCATAGAGCGTTAAGGCCCAAGCCCCCAAGCAAAGCTCCTCCAAGAGACATCATTGTGAAGTTCCTTAGTTTTAAAGATAAAGAAGATATCTTGCAATGTGCACGAAGAAAACACCCCATCACACATGTGGGAGAAGAAATACAGATTTTTACTGATTTGTCACCTATAACCCTGCAAAAGAGAAGAGAGCTGGGACATATCACAACTATTCTACGGAACTGCAAAATCCAATATAAGTGGGGATTTCCTGTCTCGATCATCGCCTCTAACAATAACAAAACAGCTATTTACAGACCAGGCATGGATGAGAAAGTTTTTTTTGAGAATCTGTCAATCCAGCCCACTACATCCACCAGGGCTTTGCAAGAGGATGGTTTGCCTCCCCACCGTCCCCCGAATGCCCATTTACCGGAGGAAGCTCTTGGGTAAAGTATAGTATTGACTATGGGTCTCACTAACAGACTGCCTCTTTATTAAATATGAGAACTAAATTAGGATGCATACAATATTTTAGTTAATAGAATTCTAGACCCTAAACAATTTGTCAATGCTGCAGAGTTGTTATGTGTTTAAAATATTGCTATTTGACTGTGGACTAATATTTTCCTCCCTTATCAGGCAAACATTTCTTTCCTCAGTAATGTAACATGTGATAGGGGTACTTTCCCCTCTAACTAGATTGAAGGGGGGGATATACTGTCTACATTATGTGATATTAGGCCTTAGAAATGTTGGTAGAAACGCTATTTTTTTTTCTTTTTTGCTAGCTTTCACAGTCAGTCTAAACATGATGCTGCAGAGATAAAGAGAAAGTGGATATTAATACCTTATTACACCCTATATTGGCCCCAGATAAGGATATTATATAGGAGGGAAATAAATATGATAAATAATCATCTAAGGCCTCAATAGTATGCTGCCTCCTTAACGTCCCTGAGACTTGCACCAGAATTCATAGACTTAGTTGGGAAAGCAAAATGGGGCACTTTTTTTTTTTTTTTTTTTTTCATTCTGCAGTTACTGTCCTGCTGATGTATGGTTAAAATATTAAAATGTAGAATGTGGAGGTATGTCTTCCTGACATATTAGTAAACTATTGCCCCAACTAGTTAAGTAGTATGAAATAGGGGTGGTGTCTTTGGGCATTACAATATATAGTAGGTTATATTTCCCACATTCTGATTATATAGGTTTGAGCAATGTTTCCTATATCAGTTTAAATATGTTTGCACAAATACACAGCCTCCAGGTTAACCAAACCATAGGTTATAGATCTTTACTGTTACTCTACCATGGTCTCAGAGGTCAACCCCTTTTATGAGAGAAATAAGCAGAGGAGACGACCATACACGGCCGGAGGGGCTATGTTAACTATAGATAGTTATTGTTTAAAGGATTTTTCATTCCCAATATAGGATGGTAGATCTCATAGGTCCTGGTATTGTCCCACTCTGGAAATCAGACCACCGAACTTAAAACGAGCTTAACTATTCCAGATACCTCCCCAGTTACATAGCCAAGATAATTATTTCTGAAGTGTGCTATAAGATCACCATTGTTTAATAACTTATGTCAGCATTGGGGCTTTCCCCCTTTTTTCTTTGTTGTTGCTTGTGTTTAGTAATTCAGTTGTGAAAAATTTGAAATTAACAGGTATCGCTGAGAGTATTCTCATCTTTTGCACTACTATTTAGCATCATTTTATTGCACTGTCCTCCTATTCCACTCTCTCCCTTTTTAGCCTCCCCCCTCCCTTTTTTATTTTTTTCTTCTCCTCCCTCCCGTGATGGCTGCGCAGTTGAGGACTAGCAAATTCAAAGACCATTCAATCAACTTTACTACCATAAATGCGAAGGGCCTTAATGACCCAGGAAAGCGTTCTATAGCCTTTAAAGAACTAAGCAAGTGTCATGTTATTCTTGTGCAGGAAACGCATTACAAAAAAGGCAAAGAGCCCAAATGGCACAACTCTATGTTCCCTACGGCATATTTTGCCTCAGGACAGAGTAAGAAGGGGGGGTAGGCATATTATTTCACCGCACAATCCCATTTTTACTGACACACATAGAGAGAGATCCTAATGGACGCTATTTGATTTTAGTGGGGACACTTTTTGGTAATTTCATCATACTAGCATCGGTATATTCACCTAGCAATGGACAGGAGACATTTATAAAAAAGATCACTGATCTCCTATTAGAACACTCCAGAGGGATTACCTACTTGGCCGGGCATTTTAATTTAGTCTCAGACCCAGTCATGGACACCTCACGGGGAGTCACGTGCATGCCTGCCACCACAATTAATCAGGTAAATGAAACACTCAAAAAGGTAACCCTACATGACATCTGGCGCACACTTTATCCCACGTCAAAAGATTATACATTTTACTCTATCCCACATAATAGTTATTCACGGATTGACTATATATATACGGATTTTTGCGGTCTATCAATCACACATCAGAGCTCTATAGGCCATATCACGTGGTCCGATCATGCCCCAGTAACTTGCTTGGTCTTGTGGCCGGACATCCCAGTTACTCAACAAATCTGGAGATTAGATGAGACTCTCCTGGATAATGCTATTATTTTCAGTGACATACAAAAAAACTTGAAGGAATATTTTAGGAATAATACATATCCCTCCTCATCAAAAGCGATAGTCTGTAAGTGGTATAATCAATTAACTACCATGATCTATAGAAATATGTTAAATTGTAAGACTAATGATAACAATAGATTCTCGTCAGGATTAGCTACTTGTCAAATTTTAAATAATATGTTGCGGTGTCTTCAGTGGTGCAGAATCGACAAATTTAATTTATCAATAGAATATGGCAAATAGTAATAAACAGCAATTAATTGTAATTACACAAAATGTAAAAGGTTTTAATATACCGCAAAAAAGGAAACAGGCTTTTCTAGATTTCAAGCTTAAAAGGGCAGATATCTTAATGCTTCAAGAGACACACTTTAGACCAAATAAAGAACCAAAATATTTGGATTTTAATTTTGATCGTCATTACCATAGTTCGTTTAACACTAGACAAAGAGGAGTTAGTATATTAATCAGGAAAGGGATACCATTTCTAACACATAAGGTAGATAAAGATAGGGAAGGCAGATACTTGGCAATAAAAGGATTATTATATGGGAGTCTGGTGACAATTGTAAATATATATGCACCTAATAACACTAACATTGAATTTTTAAATAAAATATTTAATAGAATTTTGGATTTTGCTCAAGCAATGCTAATTTTAGGAGGAGATTTAAATTTCCCATTTGACCCAAATCTAGACTCCTCAGTCTCGAAATCTACAGTGTCTCGGAAAACACTTAAAACTATATGGTCCATTTTTGCTAATAGACATACAGGGAGTGCAGAATTATTAGGCAAATCAGTGTTTTGACCACATCATCCTCTTTATGCATGTTGTCTTACTCCAAGCTGTATAGGCTCGAAAGCCTACTACCAATTAAGCATATTAGGTGATGTGCATCTCTGTAATGAGAAGGGGTGTGGTCTAATGACATCAACACCCTATATCAGGTGTGCATAATTATTAGGCAACTTCCTTTCCTTTGGCAAAATGGGTCAAAAGAAGGACTTGACAGGCTCAGAAAAGTCAAAAATAGTGAGATATCTTGCAGAGGGATGCAGCACTCTTAAAATTGCAAAGCTTCTGAAGCGTGATCATCGAACAATCAAGCGTTTCATTCAAAATAGTCAACAGGGTCGCAAGAAGCGTGTGGAAAAACCAAGGCGCAAAATAACTGCCCATGAACTGAGAAAAGTCAAGCGTGCAGCTGCCAAGATGCCACTTGCCACCAGTTTGGCCATATTTCAGAGCTGCAACATCACTGGAGTGCCCAAAAGCACAAGGTGTGCAATACTCAGAGACATGGCCAAGGTAAGAAAGGCTGAAAGACGACCACCACTGAACAAGACACACAAGCTGAAACGTCAAGACTGGGCCAAGAAATATCTCAAGACTGATTTTTCTAAGGTTTTATGGACTGATGAAATGAGAGTGAGTCTTGATGGGCCAGATGGATGGGCCCGTGGCTGGATTGGTAAAGGGCAGAGAGCTCCAGTCCGACTCAGACGCCAGCAAGGTGGAGGTGGAGTACTGGTTTGGGCTGGTATCATCAAAGATGAGCTTGTGGGGCCTTTTCGGGTTGAGGATGGAGTCAAGCTCAACTCCCAGTCCTACTGCCAGTTTCTGGAAGACACCTTCTTCAAGCAGTGGTACAGGAAGAAGTCTGCATCCTTCAAGAAAAACATGATTTTCATGCAAGACAATGCTCCATCACACGCGTCCAAGTACTCCACAGCGTGGCTGGCAAGAAAGGGTATAAAAGAAAAAAATCTAATGACATGGCCTCCTTGTTCACCTGATCTGAACCCCATTGAGAACCTGTGGTCCATCATCAAATGTGAGATTTACAAGGAGGGAAAACAGTACACCTCTCTGAACAGTGTCTGGGAGGCTGTGGTTGCTGCTGCACGCAATGTTGATGGTGAACAGATCAAAACACTGACAGAATCCATGGATGGCAGGCTTTTGAGTGTCCTTGCAAAGAAAGGTGGCTATATTGGTCACTGATTTGTTTTTGTTTTGTTTTTGAATGTCAGAAATGTATATTTGTGAATGTTGAGATGTTATATTGGTTTCACTGGTAAAAATAAATAATTGAAATGGGTATATATTTGTTTTTTGTTAAGTTGCCTAATAATTATGCACAGTAATAGTCACCTGCACACACAGATATCCCCCTAAAATAGCTATAACTAAAAACAAACTAAAAACTACTTCCAAAACTATTCAGCTTTGATATTAATGAGTTTTTTTGGTTCATTGAGAACATGGTTGTTGTTCAATAATAAAATTAATCCTCAAAAATACAACTTGCCTAATAATTCTGCACTCCCTGTATACATGATTCATGGAGATACTTTAACCCTAATAAAAGAGACTATTCTTTTTTTTCACATTCTAGTAAAACATACTCACGCCTTGATTACATTTTTCTTGATCAAAAGAGTCTACAGTTTATTAGTGGAGCTTATATTAGTCATACCTCATGGTCAGACCACTCAGCAATGTTAATATCTTTAGAATGGCCAACCAAACACCCCTTTCCTGTGGAGATTGGATGGTTTTCTACTGTCTGACCTAACAATTACACAGAAGTTATCCGAATCTCTACAAGAATTCTTTAATATAAATAATTCACCGGATGTGACCCCATCAATACTATGGGAAACACATAAGTGTTATGCTAGAGGGGATCTTATAAAATTTAATGCATATGTAAAAAAAAAGAGAAGGGAAAGATATAACTCCTTAACTAGGGACCTATCAAGACTAGATCACTTACATAAGCTTGATCCTAAAGATGATAACATATTAAAACAATTAACAGAAATTAGGCAGGTATTGCAAAATCATCTTAACCAAAAAGCCTGTCAATCAGCCCTTTATTTGAAAATGAAATTTTTTAATGAAGGTAATAAATCCGGGAAATTGTTAGCAAGGGCACTTAAAAAGAAAAGTCTTAAATCCTATGTACAGGAATTAAAAACTACTGAAAAAAGACGGGAAAAGTGTTAAAACTATAAAGGAAATAGGACAAACTTTCAGTAACTACTATTCAGAACTATACAACTTACAAGATAAACCCCCCTCTGAAGTTTTTGTCAATGAATGTAAAAAATATATTCAAGATACAGATCTTCCATCTCTCTCAAAATAAATGAAAAATATGCTAGATCAACCAATAACTATTGAAGAAATAGCAGAAACTATTAAAAATTTAAAAATGGGGAAAAGTCCTGGCCCAGATGGCTTAACGGCAAAATACTACAAAACCTTTCAGAAAAAACTTACTCTGTATCTATTTAGCCTCTTTCAACAAATAGATATAGGTAAACCTTTTCCTCCGAACATGCTAGAAGCTAGAATAGCTGTTATTCCAAAACAGGGGAAATCAATGGACTCCCCAAGTAATTACAGACCAATTTCTCTACTAAATTTAGATATAAAGATATACGGGAAAATTTTAGCAATGAGAATAAATAAGGTATTACCTGAACTTATTCATCTTAACCAAGTGGGCTTTATCCCGGGGAGGGAAGCAAGGGATAATACAAATAAAGTTATACAGATCTTTTAATATGTGAAAAAGAGGGTATCCCAACTGTTATATTAGCAATGGACGCTGAAAAAGCCTTTGATCGGCTAAACTGGCAATTTTTACGTCTAACCTTATATCAATTTGGTTTTAGTAAAATATTTATAGAAAGAATTTTTTCTTTATATAACGCACCTTATGCAACTGTCAAATTTAACAATTCAATATCAACACCGTTTAATATAAGCAATGGCATAAGGCAGGGGTGCCCTTTGTCACCTATATTATTTGCAATAGCAATTGAGGTGATGGCTTCTAAAATCAGGAAAAATTAAAACATAAATGGTATTAAGATAGGGAATACTAACTTTAAAATTTCACTATACGCAGATGATGTTCTTTTTACATTATCTGATCCTGCTAAATCTATCCCTGCAGTTTTAACCGCACTTAAAGAGTACGGTAAATATTTAAATTTTTCCATAAATCATTTGAAATCAGAAATCTTGAGTTACGGACTAGATAATGTAAATCTTCAATTAATCACTCAAAATACTAATCTGAAAATAACTTCGAATACTATTAAGTATTTGGGAATCACTATAGCGGATAATCAAAGTGATCTAGTTAAATTAAATTATGAAAAATTATATCTAGAAACTCAGATGGAAATAAATAGGTGGACAAAGAGACCACTTTCTTGGTTAGGGAGAATCCAGGCAGTAAAAATGACCATTCTTCCAAGAATACTATATTTATTTCAGACATTGCCAATCCCTCTATCTACTAAGTATATTAATAGGTTTCAATCTCTACTAAACCAATATATTTGGCGGGGAATTACCCCAAGAATATCTAGAATAACTCTTTATTTACCAAAGGAAAAAGGGGGTCTGGGGGTACCTTGTTTACTTAAATATAGGAGAGCGGCAATACTACAAAGAATAGTGGATTGGAGTAAGAATTTTAAACTGAAAGAATGGGTACAATTAGAGCATAACTTACTACAAGTTAGACAATTAGGGAGCAATTGTTGGTTACCTATAAAGACATGGCCAAAAAATATGCAAGCATACCCAATTTTTAAAGAATTGATACGGACGTGGGAAACCATCCTGAAATTAAAAAATCCAATTTCAACAATACCCTCTCCACTTACATCAATTATATTAGACAATTCCTTACCATTCTGTAATTATGGAAGAGAAATTAGTACAATCACACTGGAGGATTCATTACCATTATAAATATTTATGAACAGAAACAGTCTAAAATCAAAAGTAGATTTAATTAATACTGGGGTGACGATATTTAATTCCTGGCTCAGGTACTTTCAGCTTAAATCTTTTTTTTTTTTTTTTTTTTTTTTTTAAATTCTTTTTTTATTGAAGAGAATTCAGGCATACAGCATGTCATGTAAACAGTTACACATAGATAATTCAAAATTGTACAATGTCACATACAAAGAGATAGGAGATGTAACTTTCTAGTATATAACGTAATGCACATTAATGATCTGATACATAGATATATATGGGCAAAGGTAACTTTCCTTGACACGTGTTAGATTGGATCATGATTTAGAAACATATGATAGTACACTCACTACAGGTCTAATCTTTATTCATACACATTTACCCGGGATTCTCATTGCCTGTTACCTGGACTCTCTTAATTTTAACTTTAGTAAACTAAACTAAACCTAAACAAAAACAACATCAAAATAATAATAAAAAGAAAAAAACTAATAAACACTAAATCCTCCATAGATCCATAGATTTCAGAGGTATACAGTCCCCCTTAGATAAGTAGGAGAAGAATCATTATATGTTGTTCAGTATATTAAGACAAACAAGCCTAGGCATTCAATTGAGCAATTAGTCTACTCGTGCATCACTGAGTAAGGTAGTATGAAAGGGGCAAAACTGATTTAACTATTGAATTGTATTGTAGTTGGCCCCTATAGTATGTATATTTTAAGAGTCAGCATATTCTTTAGTCAGTAAAGGTTCTATTATCCTGAGACAGCAGATTACTATGGAAGTTGGAACTGTGCACTAATATTAAGTAAAAGGGGGGTAGATATTAACTATTATGTCTGCCTCAATACAGTATTTCAAAGCACCGCTGCCATACCACTGCCTCCACGAGCATCACCCACGGGAGCAATGTAAAGTCAGGGGGACACTGAATAGGGTGCAAGGAGAGTTGTAATAAGAAATCCTTAAGGCAAAATAAGCAAAATGGGGTTAACCAAGCAAACCACATCCACATGATTTTCCAGACACCTGTTTTATACTATGGTTCCTCCCATGAGTCGCTGAGCACATGAGGATAGCAGAAGCCCCCCATGCAAAGCCCCCAGATAAAGGGTACAATGATTTGGCCCACATTATATACAATACTAGGGTTTAGTGTCAACTATGAGGTTCTATCATCATGAAATTTCGGACAACCTGAAAAGGGGGCCTATGCTGACCACCATGTCTGTCTTAATGTATTGTTGTAGGTAGCAAAATGGGTGACTCAACCTTGAATTGTAAATAACAGAATAAGAGTATATAGCATGTCCTTCCAAACATGTCAAATTGGATGAGGCAATTATCTTACCATATCAGACAAGATGTTATGGAGCTGTATTTAGATTTTGATCAAAAGCAAGCATATGCAAGTTACTGTGCCTGTCTCCCTATAGTGCTGCAGAAGGGGAAGTATAAGCTGCAGCTTCAATCAGTGGATTGCAGCTTAGGCAATATGCAGTGTTTCAGTTTTTATATGGAGGACTATGAGAAATCCAGTCAGCATAACATGTGCCTCAATAATAGGTACTGATCTAGTAGGTGGGGCGTTATTGTCAACATACAATACTCACTGTAAAGTATGACATTCACTGAGTAATTGTAGGCAAATTCCCTGTTGTGAGAGCACTAGTGCTAACCAGACTGAACATTGGAAATGTGACATTGCTTATATAGATATTCAAGTAATCAACAAACCGTTACCATAAAAATGTGGTCTTTAGCTTTTAACAAGGTAATCTTATACAAATTGAAAACAAAGGTGAGCCATTGCGATGCTCTAGTTTCCATAGGTATACCCTCTGAGAAGAATGCATCCCTCGTTTCAAAGTCCACAACATTCCTAAGGGAACAACAGTTAAGGTATATGGAGAGTTATAACAAGAAAAACCTAGAAAAACTTAAACATATAACAATAACCAATATTTGCAGAGGGTATGAGCCTCCTGTCGTGTCCAGTTCCGATTCTATTTCTCTCCTCTACAATTAGCCAGATTGACAGAGAGACTGTAGCTCCGCAGCAAACAAACAGTACTGGGTGGATAGATTACCCGATTCCAGCACGGGTTAGAATTAGACAAACACAGTTCAGTGGAGCACAGCCCGCCTGCGGGGGGCAACAACCGGCATGCCGCTTTCCATGAACATAGGGATAGTTGTTAACTCTTGCGGTCAGCTGCGGAGCCTGTAGAGAAGTAGTAGCAGTGAGGGGCTCACGGATTAAAGCAAGCTGGCGGTGTGGAGGTCGTATATGCAGAGACAGCAAGGCCATATCCATTTCTTGCAGATCGTGATCTTTCTGCCAGACATGCTGCCCTCCCTGTTGAGTTGAGATTTCGCCGTGTAAGCTTTCAGGTATATGCCTTGCAAAGGCGATAGGCAGTCTCATTGTGTTAAAGAACCCCGCGGCAGTCTCCACGTTTTGCCTGTCTTGCTCTAGGTGCGTAAGTGTCTGTTTTTTAGCCGGCTCGTCTCTGCGTTGCCGAGCCTCTGGGAGATGATGGCGCGCGGCCAATAAAGATGGCGGCTTAGAAGCCTGCGTCTCCATCAATAAGCGCTGCATGGTGGCTTCCAGTCTAGTAAATGCTGGGGAAAGAAGGGTTTTCAGAGTAGAGAGTACGATCTGTACCTGGCTATCTTTTGTTAGCATAGCGGCATTCATCAGAGCCGTATCGGAGAGTCTGTGCATAGCAACGATCCCTTAAGGATTTTAATACAGTCAACTGACTTCCAGGGGAGAGGCGATTGAGAGGCCTCTATCTGCTGAAGATCCACGGACAGCTTGCTTGTCAAGTGATATGCAGATGGCATAGAAAAAGGCAAATTTGCAGATGTTAAATGAGGGTTTCTGCAGAGCTAAGGGTACTTGCTACCATCTTCTAGGTCCACCCACCGGAAGTCCAAATCTTTTTTTGATACATATGTAAGTAAAAGAAACCTAAATAGACAAAGACTTCCTTTTGAAATATTATGTTCAGTGAAACACCAACAAAAGGTATATTGTCACTTATTTATAAAACAATAATGGTATCAACAACTTTAGATTTTCCATCCTATACTAAGGCATGGTCTCGAGAGTTTATAATACCACCTACAAGTAAAGAATGGAATATAATTTTTCAACGGCATATTAAAGCTTCAACATCGTCTAGCATACAAGAAACAAATTACAAATTTTTAATGAGATGGTATTTAACTCCTAAAAGGATTAAAGCCATATTCCCTAACTCCTCAGATCAATGTTGGAGAGAATGTGGAGAAATTGGTACAATGCTACACTTATGGTGGCTATGTCCAACAATTTCTACTTATTGGTTGCTAATAATAACTGAGATAAATAGACTATTAAAAATAAAATTGGCATTAGACCCAATAACCATTCTACTATTTAAACCAATACCAAAAATATCAACATTACAAGACAAAGCATTGTATATTCTCCTGAACAGTGCCAAACAGACTATACCTAGACTTTGGAAACAGAAAAGAGCTCCGACAATAACAGAATGGAAGTCACAAATAAAACACTTAGTATCAATGGAAAAACTTCATTATCAATTGATGAACCAGATGGATCTATACTTTGATATAATGAATATTTTACAAATAAATATATAAGAAGATTTCTATGGGACAAAATTAATAAGGGAATGAAATAGGAAATGAAGGGTTTGGGATTCTGCATTGCTGAAGATACCATAGTATTCTAAGCTAAACCTGACTCAGACGAATTTAGGAATATAAAAATAAATAAAAACTAAGGAGTAGAGTTATTTAATTTTGAGCTTTACTTATACACTTTGAATTGTGGTTAAACATGAATTATTTTTGTTAAGTAGAAATTATCCAACGACGACAACAGAAATTACGGAAATCAACATAAACTGTTATCTATGGATAAAGGAAAACACCTGATTGAAACTTGAGTTAATTTTGATAGATTATCATGTTCTGTGTAATAGTCTGGGAAGCCCATAAAAGTGTGTTAAGGGGGGTCTTGATTAAGCATAAGGCCCTACTCAATAAACAACATAGAGTTAAATATCAGGAACTTCAGGGAAAGATTGGTGACCTCGAAACAAAACATAAAACGAACCCCTCTGATATTGATATTAAGAAACAACTGAAAGACACAAGGAGTGAATTTCAAAAACAGTTTGCCGAAATACACCAAAAAAAAAACCCTTACTCTTAAGGCAGTATTATTAGGAGGGAGGGAATAAACCGGGAAAGGTCTTAGCCAGATCCCTCAAAAAGAGACAGATCCAATCCTATATACACTTTATTAAAACCTCAGACGGACGCACTGTTCACAGCAGTACACAAATAGCCACAGAATTCCACAAATACTACCACTCCCTATACAACATACATAGCCACCCTACGGCGCCTTCACAGGAGGATTCTATTAACCAGCAAGAAGTCACTATCGACTCTTATTTAAGGGACTCCTACTCTGACAAAGGAGGAATTAGAATCCTTAAATGCCCCGATTACGGTAGAAGAATTATACAAGGCCATTAAAGATTGCCCGAAGGGCAAGAGTCCGGGTCCTGACGGATTCTCATCTGCCTATTACCAAAAATTCAAAGATATCCTGGTGGGCCCAATCCTAGCCTTGTTTAATGAGATTTGGGATAATCCCAATTTATCTTGCATACTTCTGGAGGCCCATATCACGGTTCTCCCCAAACCGGGGAAGACTGGAGATTCTCCCGGACACTATAGACCCATTTCCCTAATTAACTCTGACATGAAGTTGCTGGCAAAAATTCTTGCAATGCGTCTTCATAGATTATTGCCATATTTAATTAATAAAGACCAGGTTGGTTTTGTACCAGGCCGCGAGGCTCGGGACAATACCGTTAAAGTTACACAGCTAATCGCCCATGCCAGGGTCTCTAATATCCCTACAGTGCTCTTCTCCACAGACGCGGAGAAGGCATTTGATAGGGTGGGCTGGCCTTTTCTGCGTCGCGTGCTGGAGAAGATGGGCTTTGGAGAGGTTTTTGTTAATACCATCTTTGCGTTATACTCGAATCCTAATGCCAAAGTTAGAGTCAACGGTACTCTTTTGCAGTCATTTGGCACTAGGCAGGGTTGCCCCCTGTCTCCATTACTCTTCGCCTTGTCCATTGAAGTATTGGCACAAAAGATTAGATCTAATGTTAACATATCAGGAATTATGGTAGACGGTAGAGAGTACAAGCAGGCGTTGTACGCTGATGACTTCCTATACACGGTTACTAATCCGCTGGATTCTATCCCTGAGCTACTTTAGGAACTTAGATTATATGGCAAAGCTTCGAACTTCCTTCTTAACCTAAATAAGTCAGAGCTATTAAATATAATCGCCAACCCAGAGGTAGTGCACTCTTTGCAGAGAGATTTTGGCCTCACCATAGCGATGAACAGACTGAAATACCTTGGTATTTATTTAACACCAGACCCCTCTGATCTCTACAAAAATAACTATATTCCCCTTCGGAATGACATTGCAGCGGACCTTTCCTCAGAGGAAATAAATATATCTCTTGGCTGGGAAAAATAGGAGTGGTCAAGATGAACATCCTGCCACGTATACTATATCTCCTTCAAACTTTACCAATAGCACTTCCGAAGGGGTATATAAATCAAATACAAAGCTTGATTGACCAGTTCATCTGGTCTAATAATAGACTTAGAGTATCAAGAAGGAATATGTACCTCCCGAGAGATAGAGGGGGGCTGGGCTTGCCGGATATATCCTCATATAGAAAGGCAGTGGGGTTACAGAGGACTGTGGAATGGTCACAAAACAATGAGCATAAGGCCTGGATTCTATTGGATAGACAAATACTTAAAGTTAACAATGTGGGCTCCCTCGCGTGGTTATCCCCCTCACTCCGACCTAAAACTATATCTAAATATATCCTACTGGCGGACACTTTTAGTATCTGGGACGCAACAGTAGCAACATCTACTCACATCTCCTCCAGACATTCCCCAATGATACCTGCTTTTGAAAACCCTGAGCTCCCATATCACTTAACAGGTTATCGAAAGATTAAACCCTATAAAATGCGGGAGGGATCAGTACATGGGGTGGTGGAGAATGGCAAGATTATCTTGCAAAATAAGCTAATAGAAAGTCAACCCTCGATATTTGCTTCATGGTTACACTATAACCAATTGTTAAATTACATATCTAGACACAAACATAAACATGAGTTAGGAAGGGCGCTCACGCCTTTCGAAAAGCTTTGCACTAACGGGGGAGTTCTAAGACATTTGATTTCGGTATTGTACAAACTGATAATCCTCCGAGAGCCCGATTTACTCCCCAAATACGTATTTAGCTGGGTGAAGGAGTTAGGTTCTGAGACAGATTTTGAGTCATGGATAAAAGGATTTAGACTCACAAAGAGGTCATCAGTGTCCTCAAATATTCAGGAGACACACATAAAATTTATGAGCAGATGGTATATGACGCCCATTAGACTACATAAGATATTCCCAACCTTGAGCCCAATGTGTTGGAGAGGATGCGGGGAGCACGGTACTCTCTTACATATTTGGTGGTTTTGTCCTAAAATGCTGTCCTTTTGGTCGGGGGTCCTGGATAGGATCAATGAGACCTTAAATCTTAATATTCCACGCTCCCCAGAAATATTACTCTTCCTAACACTACCAAAAATGCAAAGTCAGGCCCACCTAGCTTTACTGTTAATACTAATCACAAGTGCCAAGAAATTGATCCCCAAAAGATGGAAAGCACAAGACCCTCCCACAGTAGGGGAATGACACTTCCAGGTTGAGGAGGTTCTTCTAATGGAGAGATATCATTACCTGAAAATACATAGGCTAGACACTTATGAGTTGATGAGAGCGATTTGGCACGGTACAATTTAAAGCTGAATTTAAATCTTAATTTTACACAGCGCTTGGATGCTAATGGGCGGCAGTCATGGGACTTCCTCTCCCCCCCCCCTTTTTTTTTTTCCTTTCTTTCTCCCTCTATCTCTCTCCTCTCTTGTTACTCTTTCCTCTCTCTTTCTTTGTCCTCCCCCCCCCCCCAGGGTACGTGTACTCAGTTCACTGGATTCAATTACACTGTATTTCTGTTATATTCACAAAACTTGAAAAATCCAAATCTTGTAAACCCTCACTGTGGGCGTTGGTCAGCAGAGTGAGAGTGAACACATTTAGAAGTGTATAATATTGGAACCGTTATTGTTGACTACCATTATATTGTTGTATAGAACCTTTTGCTGAGCAGCACTGTGCTCCTGCACCAGCAAGTCTTTATGTATTCTTTTCACTTCAATAAAGCTTATTTAAAAAAAAAAAAAAAGACATGGAAACAAAATTTTGCTTTTCATTGGACTAGAATGTGAAATTGGCATATGTCTCAAAAAAAAACAACTGTATAATTAATGGAGATACATCTATCTTGTAACTGTATCATTCTTTCCAGGTAGAATGCGTTTCACTGTAAAGGATATTGGCATAACAAAAACTCCTTAAAAACCTTACAAAACAAATTAATTAATATGGGAAAAAGGGGAAAACAACTGTCTACATACGTACTGTTGCTATATTTTTGCTTCTTGATATGTAACAATACTTTGCATCTGGAAGATTTTCATTTTCATTATGTAACAATTTTGTTAAAAGGATTAATATATATATATTCTATATTTCTAGTGGAAAAAACGCTGAAATTCCATCTCTACAAATGTGGTTACAGAAGTTTCAGAAAAAGCTTAAACTTGAAAGATACCATTACCTTATTACTAACATTTAAGATATATACCACCATATGTTGTTCATCTGGGAATCACGCCCCATTCCCCTATATCCCCCCTTGATTCTTATGCCCTTAGTTAAAATCACTCTTGCATCCTACACTTAGGACACTTCATAGCATCCCACAAACTTTCTTTAGCTCAGAAAGCACTCTTTAGGCCTTTTTGTTTTCTTATATTTATGTGGCATTCTGATAATATGGTTGTTATAGATGGACTGCTCAAGATTTAATGTTTTTCTTGAATGTTTTGTTTTCATATTTGTTTTTCATGTATATTTATTTGGTTATTGTTGAATTCTATATTTTGTATTGTTGACAACAATGCTCCTTTTCAATCTCAAGAAACATTTAGCAAGCCTGGTAGTCAACTGTTGGCCATTGGCCATCCATCCCAAAGAAGATCTTCATTCTCAACCAGGCTTGCAATAGACTTGAACAGAATACAGTAAACCTTTGATTAACATATCCAATTGTTTCTGGAAATAGATTTGAAAATGTCCATGTTCCAAATGAGATTATTATGTATCCCACTATTATTGCATTGTCATTCTTAAAATTGAAATAAAAATGCTAAAAAAATAAAAAAAACTTTTGAAAAAAGAGAAAAGAAAACGGAATGAAAAATACAAATGAGACAATACTATCAACTTAGAAATAGCAAGACACATTTGCAAGACAAGAGTCTTTATGAATTCTGCTGCTTGGCTGAAAATCTCATCACACCCTAGGAAGCCATATAACGCAAATGGTCAACCTCTAGTTCTATCTGAGAGGCGTCTGAAATATTTCTTGTGCTGCCATGTGAGACTACTTTGCCATAACAGAACTGAATGTGAATATTTTATAATTATCTACATTTACATAAACAGCAATCAGGATTCAGATAGAGCACACAATTTTAAACAGCTTTCCAATTCACATACATCATCTGAATGAGCACTATCTTTTTTATATGCACACTTTCTGAGGCACCATTTCCCACTGTGCATGTGCAAGATTCACAGAATATCTGTATATGCATTTTGTGATTGGCTGATGGCTGTCACATGATGCAGTGGGAAGGATATTAAAGCTAAATTTGTCGAAATAAAATCTACTACTCATGTGAAATTCAAACTAAGTGCACTGATTTTTTATATTATGTATTTATTGAATGTGCTTTTCTGTTTTTAGTTGTTCTTTAATCCCCCCCCCCCCCCTGTTGCTAGTGTTTATAACTTCATTGAGAGAGAGTGTATTAGGCACCTCCTGCAACTATAGATTTTAATGGCAGGATGACTAGGGGTGAGCGAATATGGCAAAAGTGCAATTCGCTCAGTAGTAAGAATAGTCCTGTGGACATTAATTTTGGACAATCGAATGTTGATAAAACTGAAAATCCATTAAAATTTGGTAATCTTTTGTTTCTGAATGTTCATAATTAGATCGAATATTCATATTCGAAATGTTGAACGTAACGTTTGATTTAACAAATTCTATTCAGAAGCTCAAAAGTTCATGAGGTAGGGAATTTAGTAAACTGATACAAATATATCAATCAATATAGCATAAGTTGAATATTTCATTTAAAGAGAGCATAAAAATATTATTACATATATATAAATTCAAATTTTTCAAATTCAAATATTGCATAATTCGATTCAAATAAATAATGAATATTACAATTAAAGATATCATTAGAAATACTATTACATTAAACGAATGTTAGAATGTTGTACAAACATTCGAAATTTGAAACAAATGTGTTCAAATTTGTTTTATTTTTCAAACGTTGCAAAACATTCGCCCATCCCTAAGGATAACCCACTAATGACTCTCTCGAGAAGATAGATAACTGCCTAACTTTATGAGAACCTTTGATATATAATACAAGCATATGGGCTTAACCAGATTGTCGAGATTCATATAAAAAATATTTCTAAATCAAATCTAACAAAAACCATGTTACGGAAATATTCCATTCCACTTGCCATTAGATTTGATCTTGAAAGTAAAATTTATAAATATTTAAACAAGTCCCTATTTTTAAGTTTTTATTTCTCAATACTCCATAGTTATAAGTCAGTTTTCCCATATATTTTTTTATAAAAGTTGGAAAAAGATTCGGGCAAATATTTTTTTATTTTTTTTTATGGAAGGGAAAGAATTCGCTTGGAAATGTAATATGCTTGTTGCTTTTATCTATAGGACAACAGTTCAAATTTGAATATTGAATGTAACATTTGAATACTGAATGCAATGTTTAAATTGGAAAAAAAATAGAAAGACTATGGCCTAGATTTGGAGTTTTGTCGGTAAAGACCCGCGTAGCTAATGCCGGCTTTTTTCTGGCCGCACCATAAAAATGACTCTGGTATTGAGAGTCCACATAAAGGCTGCGTTAGGCTCCAAAAAAGGAGCGTAGAGCATATTTAACGCAGCTTCAACTCTCGATACCAGAGTTGCTTACGCAAGCGGCCAGCCTCAAAAACGTGCTCGTGCACGATTCCCCCATAGAAAACAATGGGGCTGTTTGAGCTGAAAAAAAACCTAACACCTGCAAAAAAGCCGCGTTCAGCTCCTAATGCAGCCCCATTGTTTGCTATGGGGAAACACTTCCTACGTCTGCACCTAACACTCTAACATGTACCCCGAGTCTAAACACCCCTAACCTTACACTTATTAACCCCTAATCTGCCGCCCCCGCTATCGCTGACCCCTGCATATTATTATTAACCCCTAATCTGCCGCTCCGTAAACCGCCGCTACTTACATTATCCCTATGTACCCCTAATCTGCTGCCCTAGCATCGCCGACCCCTATATTATATTTATTAACCCCTAATCTGCCCCCCACAACGTCGCCTCCACCTAACTACACTTATTAACCCCTAATCTGCCGACCGGACCTGAGCGCTACTATAATAAAGTTATTAACCCCTAATCCGCCTCACTAACCCTATAATAAATAGTATTAACCCCTAATCTGCCCTCCCTAACATCGCCGACACCTAACTTCAATTATTAACCCCTAATCTGCCGACCGAATCTCGACGCTACTGTAATAAATGGATTAACCCCTAAAGCTAAGTCTAACCCTAACACTAACACCCCCCTAAATTAAATATAATTTACATCTAACGAAATTAATTATATCTTATTAAATAAATTATTCCTATTTAAAGCTAAATACTTACCTGTAAAATAAATCCTAATATAGCTGCAATATAAATTATAATTTTATTATAGCTATTTTAGGATTAATATTTATTTTACAGGCAACTTTGTAATTATTTTAACCATGTACAATAGCTATTAAATAGTTAAGAACTATTTAATAGTTACCTAGTTAAAATAATTACAAAATTACCTGTAAAATAAATCCTAACCTAAGTTACAATTAAACCTAACACTATACTATAATTAAATTAATTAAATAAAATAGCTACAATTACCTACAATTAAACCTAACACTACACTATCAATAAATAAATTAAATACAATTCCTACAAATAACTACAATGAAATAAACTAACTACAGTACAAAAAATAAAAAATAACTAAGTTACAAAAAATAAAAAAATATTTACAAACATAAGAAAAATATTACAACAATTTTAAACTAATTACACCTACTCTAAGCCCCCTAATAAAATAACAAAGACCCCCAAAATAAAAAATGCCCTATCCTATTCTAAATTACTAAAGTTCAAAGTTCACCGGCTCCATCCTGAAGACCTCCACCGCGGACCCATCTTCTTCCGGCGACGTCCAGCCAATAGACTGTTCCGACCAGCCAATAGAATGCAAGCTCAATCTGATTGGCTGATTGGATCAGCCAATCGGATTGAACTTGATTCTGATTGGCTGATTCCATCAGCCAATCAGAATATTCCTACCTTTATTCCGATTGGCTGATAGAATCCTATCAGCCAATCGGAATTCGAGGGACGCCATCTTGGATGACGTCCCTTAAAGGAACTGTCATTCTTCAGTTGGACGTCGCCGGAAGAAGATGGGTCCGCGGTGGAGGTCTTCAGGATGGAGCCGGTCGTCATCGGATGAAGATAGAAGATGCCGCTTGGATCAAGATGGTTGCCGGTTCGGATCGCCTCTTCTTCCCGGATAGGATGAAGACTTTGGAGCCTCTTCTGGACCTCTTCAGCCACCGGATGATGGATCGCCAGCCCCCGCTTGGGTTGGATGAAGATTTTGGAGCCAGGACGGATCGGTGATACCTGGTGAGGTGAAGACAAGGTAGGATGATCTTCAGGGGCTTAGTGTTAGGTTTAATTAAGGGGGGTTTGGGTTAGATTAGGGGTATGTGGGTGGTGGGTTGTAATGTTGGGGGGGGTATTGTATGTTTTTTTTTACAGGCAAAAGAGCTGAACTTCTTGGGGCATGCCCCGCAAAGTGCCCTGTTCAGGGCTGGTAAGGTAAAAGAGCTTTGAACTTTAGTAATTTAGAATAGGGTAGGGCATTTTTTATTTTGGGGGTCTTTGTTATTTTATTAGGGGGCTTAGAGTAGGTGTAATTAGTTTAAAATTGTTGTAATATTTTTCTTATGTTTGTAAATATTTTATTATTTTTTGTAACTTAGTTCTTTTTTATTTTTTGTACTTTAGTTAGTTTATTTCATTGTAGTTATTTGTAGATATTGTATTTAATTAATGTATTGATAGTGTAGTGTTAGGTTTAATTGTATGTAATTATAGGTATTTTATTTAATTAATTTAATGATAGTATAGTGTTAGGTTTAATTGTAACTTAGGTTAGGATTTATTTTACAGGTAATTTTGTAATTATTTTAACTAGGTAGCTATTAAATAGTTCTTAACTATTTAATAGCTATTGTACCTGGTTAAAATAATTACAAAGTTGCCTGTAAAATAAATATTAATCCTAAAATAGCTACAATGTAATTATAATTTATATGGTAGCTATATTAGGATTTATTTTACAGGTAAGTATTTATCTTTAAATAGGAATAATTTATTTAATAAGAGTTAATTAATTTTGTTAGATTAAAATTATATTTAATTTAGGGGGGTGTTAGTGTTAGGGTTAGACTTAGCTTTAGGGGTTAATACATTTATTAGAATAGCGGTGAGCTCCGGTCGGCAGATTAGGGGTTAATAATTGAAGTTAGGTGTCAGCGATGTTAGGGAGGACAGATTAGGGGTTATTACTATTTATTATAGGGTTAGTGAGGCGGATTAGGGGTTAATAACTTTATTATAGTAGCGGTGCGGTCCGCTCGGCAGATTAGGGGTTAATAAGTGTAGGCAGGTGGAGGCAATGTTGAGGGGGGCAGATTAGGGGTTAATAAATATAATATAGGGGTCGGCGGTGTTAGGGGCAGCAGATTAGGGGTACATAAGGATAGCGTAGGTGGCGGCGCTTTGCGGTCGGCAGATTAGGGGTTAATAAGTGTAGGTAGCTGGCGGCGACGTTGTGGGGGGCAGATTAGGGGTTAATAAATATAATATAGGGGTCGGCGGTGTTAGGGGCAGCAGATTAGGGGTACATAAGGATAACGTAGTTGGCGGTCGGCAGATTAGGGGTTAAAAAAATTAATTGAGTTGCGGCGATGTGGGGGGACCTCGGTTTAGGGGTACATAGGTAGTTTATGGGTGTTAGTGTACTTTAGAGTACAGTAGTTAAGAGCTTTATGAACCGGCGTTAGCCCAGAAAGCTCTTAACTACTGACTTTTTTCCTGCGGCTGGAGTTTTGTCGTTAGATGTCTAACGCTCACTTCAGACACGACTCTAAATACCGGAGTTAGAAAGATCCCATTGAAAAGATAGGATACGCAATTTACGTAAGGGGATCTGCGGTATGGAAAAGTCGCGGCTGAAAAGTGAGCGTTAGACCCTTTTTTGAGTGAGTCCAAATACCGGAGGTAGTCTAAAACCAGCGTTAGGAGCCTCTAACGCTGGTTTTCACGGCTAACGGCAAACTCCAAATCTAGGCCTAAATGTTTTAGTAAAGGGACAGTCTACTTGAAAATTGTTATTATTTAAAAAGATAGATAATCCCTTTATTACCCATTTCCCAGTTTTGCATAAGCAACACTGTTATTTTAATATACTTTTTACCTCTGTGATTACCTTGTATCTAAGCCTCTGCAGACTGCCCCCTTATCTCAGTGCTTTTGACAGACATGCATTTTAGCCAATCAGTGCTGACTCCTAAATAACTCCATGAGAGTGAGCACAATGTTATAATATGACACACATGAACTAGCTCTGTCTGTCAAAAACTGTAAAAATCCACTGAAATAAGAGGTGGTTTTCAACAATTTAGAAATCAGTTTAAGCCTACTTAGGTTTAGCTTTCAAAAATTAATACCAAGAGAACAAAATACAGTTGATGATACAAGTAAATTGGAAAGTTGTTTAAAATTGCATGCC
Organism: Bombina bombina; assembly: GCF_027579735.1. NCBI lineage: Eukaryota > Metazoa > Chordata > Amphibia > Anura > Bombinatoridae > Bombina > Bombina bombina. The sequence continues at coordinate 278,305,793 of NC_069505.1, forward strand.
CTTTCTTAATCATAAAAGTTTAATTTTGACTAGACTGTCCCTTTAACCAGTAGATGTATTAAAAGTTATCAAGGGCCCATTTCCACTCAATAAAAAATCCCCAAAGACTTTAAATGGACATAAATCTATTTAACCCTTTATGTAGTAAGATTTAATAATGTCTACCTAGGTTTTTCTTTAATTTAAACTAAGATGAGCTTTCTCTGTGAGCCTTTACCGTTCAGTCACTTCCTGCTATCATCTGCATGCAGAAAAACGTACAGCCAATGAGCATTATAAAGTGCCGCATTCACTCTGTGCAGTGAAACCATCGAATTTCAACAAAATCATGGGATTTTACTGTGATCTTGCAAGATTTCAGAGTAAGCTTCCTTACACTGAGGAAAGAGGTAAGCTTATTGTTCCTGCATCTCACAGATACATGCTCCATTGCAAGGCCCACAAAAAGTATCTGGATTGGATGTTCCACTACAAAGGGATGTGGTTGCAAGGACATTTTGAGCTAAGAGGCATTGCCTTTTTATGTAGAAATGTTTGTGGGATAATTGTAGTGAGCTTTTTGTATATGCTGCATTAGTTTCATTTGATGTAGAATATAGAAAACCTGCCTGTTTAAAGGAGAATTTTGTAGAAAATATTAATTCTTTTTCTTGCAGTATAGAATCACCATTAAATGAAATTCACAGTTAAACTTTTGGATTTCCATAAAAGCCCCCCCCCCCCCCCCAAAAAAAAAGAGAAAAAAGCCAAAGTTTCTTAGTTTTACTTTAAACAGGTTGAGCTTTATACATAGCACTTTGGAAAAATTTATTTGAAGCTTGCTGGAGCAATAATTAAATACAATAAAAGCATATAAATCCATTTAAAAATGACTTTTGTATGCAGTCACTTGTGCCTATATTCAGCCCTTATCAGCGTTATTCAGCCTGTTATCAGATCAAGTTGTGCCAATCCTTACCTGACTTGCTGGTGAGAGGGTATGCTTAACCCTTTAAGGACACAGCTTTCAGTTTGCTCAATTGTTTTATGACGAAAAAATTCCGTCATATGTCCTTAAGAGGTTAAAGGGACACTGAACCCAAATTTTTTTCTTTCGTGATTCAAATAGAGCATGCAATTTTAAGCAACTTTCTAATTTACTCCTATTATCATTTTTTTCGTTCTCTTGCTATCTTTATTTGAAAAAGAAGGCATCTAAGCTTTTTTTTTTGGTTCAGAATGCTAGACAGCACTTTTTTTTATTGGTGAATGAATTTATCCACCAATTAGCAAGAACAACCCAGGTTGTTCACCAAAAATGGGCCGGAATCTAAACTTACATTCTTGCATTTCAAATAAAGATTCCAAGAGAATGAAGAAAATTTGATAATAGGTGTAAATTAGAAAGTTGCATAAAATGTCATGCTCCATCTGAATCACAAAAGAAAAAAAGTGGGTTTAGTGTCCCTTTAATAGTGACATGAAACCAAATTATTTTCTTGATTCAGATAGAGCTTGTGATTTTAAACAACCTTCCTATTTACGTCAGTTATCTAATTTGTTCTGTTCTCTTGGTATACTTTGTTGAAAAAGATACCTAGGTTTGCTCTTTACCTGTGGATTGGTTGCTGCACATATATGCTTCATGTTATTGGATCACTTAGTGCATTAACTAGCTCTCAGTAGTGTATTGCTGCTTCTTCAACAAAGGATACTAAGAGTATGAAGCAAATTAAATAATACAAGAAAGTTGTTTAAAATTTTATTCTCTGTCTGAATCATGAAAACAAATGTTGGGTTTCATGTCCCTTTAATAAAACAAACGTAAAGAAATCTCTGTGGCTGAATCCTAAGCAGTGTACATTATATGGGGCCAATTTATCATATGTCTGCCCGACATGATGCGCTCACGCTCAGCGGATTATGTCGACAGACATCGCTGACTTCCGATAGCGTATTCTGGTGAACTGCATGTGCAATGTCGACCCCTGAAAATTCACGGCCAATCGGCTGTTAGCAGGGGTTGTCAATCGACCCGATCATATCTGATCGGGTAGATTGCTGTCCACCGCTCAAAGGCAGCGGACCAGTTAAGGAGCATTCGTCTTAAGACCACTGTTTCTTAACTGCTGTTTCTGGCGAGCCTGAAGGCTCCAGCAGAAACAGATGTATTAGGCACCATACGGTGCTTAATAATTCGGCCCCTATATATTGTGTCTTATGTCACACGTGATGTCACTGACATGTGTGTGCTCTGCCAAAATGCCAAACTAAAGTGGAAGGTTGCCTCTACAATACATGGAAATCAGTGGGAAGTTTTTTTTCTTTCATTATTCAGGCAGAGCATACAATTTAAAACTTTCCAATTTAATTCTATTATCTAATTTGCTTCATTCTCTTGATTTCCTTTATTGAAGGAGCAGCAATGCACTAGAGGGAGCAAGCTGAAAGCCAATGACAAGAGGCATTTATGTACAGCCACCGATTAGCAGTGTCTGAGCCTACCTAGGTATACTTTTCAACATACAAAGATACAAAGAGAACAAAACAAATTAGATTATAGAAATACACTGGAAAATTGCATGCTCTATCTGAATCATGAAAGAAAAACAATTGTGTTTCATGTCCCTTTAAACAATCGGTGGTAAATATTAAAGCTGTCACATCTTCAAGTATAAGTTTTAAGAAACATACATTCCATTTCTATCTTTATCTCAAGGTATTTTATGGCCCTTTAAAAGGACATTGCACTATAAAAAATGTTTTTTAATGACTTGTACCAGCTACAGATTTAAAATATATCAGAAATGTGGGTTTTTTTTGTTTTTTTTTTAAATATAAAATAATTTTAGAAAGGGAAAATTTAACTTAAGTGTTGTTTTTCTAGCTATGCAGGGTTCTCAGTCGGAAGGAGACACACATATGTTGCAACATAATGCCCCCCAAAAACGCCAAAGATTTTGCAAGATTCCTCTACATGCTGCCCTTAGAACCTGATGATAAAACATTATGCTGCCTGGAAAGAAATTATAGTGCAGACTATAAACCTTTACATTTATATGAGATGATCTACAATGAACCTATAGAAGAGACTTCCCTGTATTTCTATGTGTGAAGGATAGCTATTTCAAATGACAAGATAAAGATAAAGGACATTTTTGCAATTAATTTAATACACTACAGCATTTGAAATATGTTATTGGGAACAGATTAAAGGGGATTTTTTTTTACAATACAATGTCCCTTTAAGTGAGTATAATAAAATATTTTTAGAGGCAGAAATATATTAGTTGGACTTCTAATAGACGCATTGATAATTAAATACAGATGTTAATTGTAAATATTTGCCACATGTTCCAGCTTGTGGGAGCTGGTTAAAGGATTACTTTCTGTTATAATTTTTAAGCTAAACAACTAACATATTAAAGTTAATAAACATTAATTAAAACCTACTGACCTATATTTTCTCCAAAACGAAGTTTCATAACGTTCTAAAAGTTATATATTTTATTCGCCGATGATGTCACGTTATCCTGCCCACTATTTTCAGCACTGCATGTTCAAAATACTTAAACCAATAACTCTGTGTTTAAAGCACCATTTTGAAACCTAGGTATTGTTAACGGATTGGTACAGAGCAAAGGATATCCACGGAGTGGGTTTGGAAAACAATTACATTTGCAGACAAGATTTCTGATATACGGTAGAGATATGTTAATGAAATGCTATTGATAAAAAGCGTATTTGGGGTAGTTAGTTAGTAACTGGCATAGAAATTATTTACTTACAGTGGCCCTTTAATTCCTATGGGTTAAATTTTGCTTAATTGTGGGTATATCCTTAAATCCCCCGTAATGAATGAATATTGTGATAATTGCAATTTAACAACCAAGTTAAAGTTACAGATTAACCTAATAATTTTGATTTCACAGACTGAAGATTTATGTGAATTTCAAATATGATTCACATGCAGTTCTTTAGAGTTTTCAATGTTAATTAGCGTGTATGGTTGGTTGAAGACCATTTAGCATGAGGAATATATGTAAATTTGTACAACTGCTTATTGGTTTTATGCTAATGAGCTGTTTAATGTTTCAGCTGAATATGACTGGAAATGACAAGAAACATTTGCTAACATCGCTAATTGGTACAACTTGTGCATAAGTGATGGTCAAATGTAATGCAAAAAGTCAGATACGTAAACCATTGTGTATTATAAAACATTTATAGAATGGGGCAAAATCTATTCATTGATCTATAACAATGTTGTTAGCTTTTTGGCAACATTAAAATTTGGAAGCTTATAAATGCTGTAACTCTGATGATTGTGACAAATAGCATCCACAACTGAAATACTGTAATTGTGAGTTAAAGAGATAGGAAAGTCAAAATGAAACTTGCATGATTCAGATAGAGCATTTCATTTTAAAACACTTTCAAATTCCCTTCTATTTTCAAATGTGCTTTGTTCTCTTGGTACCCCTTGTTGAAAAGAATACGCACATATCCTACACTAGTGGGAGTTAGCTGCTGATTGGTTCCTGCACATATTTGTCTCTTGTGATTGGCTAACTAGATGCTGTTTCTTCAGCAAAGGATAACAGGAGAATGAAGCAAATTGGAAAGTTGTTTAAAATTGTATGTTCTATCCAAATCATGAAATAAACTTGTAGGCTTTTCTGTCCTTTTAAAGTGATAGTAAATCCTTGCATTTTTGAAATGTTAGGATTCACCTCACAGAAAAATAGTGTTCTGTTCTTGGCTGCCTGTGGAGTTCAGTGCACAAAGTATTTTATACTTCATGACTGAAAGTCCCCTTTATTTGCTCCACTGGTAAATCGTAGCGTTTCACAAACACTAGGATCACTTCAAATAGGTGTAAGGGACTGAGAAGTGTATGGATTACAAGAGGGTGTTGTCTGGGTGGTATTTTAAAGGAACAGTGAAGTCAAAATTACATTTTCACGATTCAGACAGAGCATGCAAATTTAAACAACTTTCAATTTACTTCTATTATCAAATTTGCTGTCTCCTCTTTGTATCTTTTGTTGAAAAACAGACTCAGGAGATGCAATGCACTACAGGGAGCTAGCTGAACATATCTGGTGAGCAAATGACAAGAGGCATGTGTACAGCCAATCACAAGCTGTACTATTTCATTGATCCTATGCCACCTAGTACATAAACCGATGCATTGAGTGCATTCTTGCTTAAAAGGAGATGAGACGGTTTGCAATTGTAATTTTTTGTACGATTTGTAAGATTTATTCCAATAAATAGCATACAAAATATCCATTTAAACACAGTGAACAGTGCCCTATTGTAAATATGTACCGGACCTTTTTTTTAAAAAAGTTTTATTGTGGATTCAAAAAAGGCATTACAACTTATGCGGAAACTAAAGGTTCCCCATCCATATACAATTTTACATAACAGTGGCAAAAATAAAACCGTAATGAGAAACTCTATGTCTCCTTTAGGCAATAGATCACTTAGGTACTGGTCCATCTTCTGATTTCCGCAACATAGTACATAGATATAGAATTAAACAAATGAAACTAAAACAAATTAGATATATTGAAGTTAAATTAAATTAAATAAAATCAAATTAAGTTAAATGCTGGTCATAAGGGTTGCTTATATAGTTTGCACTTTAATATAATAAATTCTGTAGTCTAGGGATTTTCCATTAGGAGTTTGTAAAGGGCATTGTTTGCCAGCATTTCTAGGAGTTTTACTCTGAATATGTTTTACCTCAGAGGAGAAGTTGCCCCAGCCACCAGGTCGTCAGTCTCAGTCGTGTCTTTTGGGCAGTTAGGGTCTTTAGGGAGGGAGTGTAGTAAGTCTTCCCATATAAACCGCATGTCGTGTCCGAAAGAGAGTTTCTGTCTCTTTAAGTATCCATACTCCTCCATCGTCAGCAGCTCCGTGACTTTTTCTGTCCATGTGTGTCCTGTCAGGGGTTCTTGGGTTTTCCAGTTCAATGCTATCAAGTATTTGGCTCCATTTATACCTATTTGCAATAGTTGTCTACGGAGTCTGCAGGAGATGTCTGGTAGTTTGTTCAGTAGTGCTACACTTGGTGTCAGTTTAAAGTCTTTAGTCAGAATTTTGCGAAAAGTGGGTCTCAATGTGATCCCATGGTTGTCTTAATTTAACACAATCCCACCACATATGTTTAAAGCAACCTCTAGTTTCTCACCCTCTCCAACAATGGGTATTGGCTGATGTAACTCAAGTATTTTAGGGGAGGTTGATGATTTTTGGGTATTATGGAATATATATTCCCATTCTTTAATTGTATAAATCATGTCTAATTCCTCTTGCCATTTCGTCGTGTAAGTTAGAAGGTTAGTGAGTTGTGGTATCAATGTGCGCATTTTTGAGAGTGAGTGTGGGAGAGGTGTACCTACCAGGCAGAGCTTTTCAAAGGGAGTGAGAGGTCGGAGAAAATCCGCTCTAAAAGGTGATGAAGGGATTAAATGTGCAAGCTGCATATGTTTTAACCACAAGGCTTATGTGCCACTCGATATCCCTGCGAGTTGGTCTCTACTTAACAGTTTGCCATCCTTAGAAAATTCAGCCAATGGCATGGTGTATGACCACTCTGTTGGCCTTTGATAGTTATCATCTAGCCCTCCTATGAGTTCAGCATTATTTGGAATTGGGAATAGAGGGGATCTAGGACCTGTGATATGTCTGTTATGTGAAGTTAATTTATCCCAGGACTCGAAAAAGTGGTTGTGTATTTGAAGTGTTGTGCACTGTGGAGGACGCAGGGTCTTTGGGACCCAGAACAATGCTCCAACCGAGGGGACTTTTAATATATGGGAGTCTATAGCAATCAATGCCTTGTGTTCCCCAGAGTTATGCCAATCTAGTATTCTCTATAGGACCATGGCGTCTAAGTATATTGAGATGCAGGGGAGCCCTAGCCCTCCCTTTGCACTAGATCTATACATTGTGTTCCTATTTATCCTTGGCCTACTCTTCCCCCAGATGAATGCATTTATGCGCTTTTGTAACTGATTGTGGAACCATTTTGGTAGAGGCACTGGAAGGGCCTGTAATATGTTTAAAATTCTAGGTAATGTTGTAATTTTTATGCATTGTGTGTTTCCCCACCAGCAGAGGGTTTTATTCGACCAGGAGTTGAGATCTCGTTGGACCGAGTGTAGGAGGGCAACAAAGTTGGCCTGGAATAGTTCCCTAGGTTTCTGAGACAAATGTATTCCCAGATAGTTAATATACTTATGTTGGAGTTGTAATGGGCATATCAATGACAGTGAGTCAAATTTCTCAGGGGACAGGGAGATATTTAGAATTTCCGATTTAGTCGGGTTCACCAGGAAGTTATCCCAAACTTTTCTAGTTCTACCATTATCTTCTTGACCGATTGATGGGGGTCTCTGACTGTGTCTGTGTATAATGCTACTTTAAAACTATTGTTACCCATTATACACAGACGTCGTCTGTGTATAATGCTACCTTAAAACTATTGTTACCCAGTTCTATTCCTTTAATCTGTTGATTTTTCCTGATGTGCGCCACCAGTATCTCCATGGTTATAACAAACAACGGAGACAGAGGACACCCCTGCCTTGTGCCATTGCTGATTTTAAAGGGACAGGAGAGGAGGCCGTTGACCTTTGCCTGAGCTGCGGGACATGTGTATAAACTGAATATTCTATGAAGCATAATTAGGCCTAGACTGAGCACTGTCAATGTTTCCTGTTGAAATTGCAATTCATTTGGTCAAAGGCTTTTTCAGCATCTGTTGCTACAAAGACCGTTGGGATTTTAAAATGTGTTGCGTAAGTCATTAGGGTCAAAGCTCTGATGGTGTTGTCCCTGGCTTCTCTATGGGGAATGAACCCTACTTGGTCTATAAGTATATGATGTCTGAGAGAATTTTATTTAACCTTTTTGCAAGTATATTGCCTAATATTTTCAGATCTGTATTCAACAGGGAGATTGGCCTTTAGCTTTTGGGGTCAATGGGTGTCTTATTGAGTTTTAAAATAACTGAAACATGTGCTAGTTGCACCTCTGGGAGTAGTTCTTGTCCTTCATCTAGGGTTTTAAACAACTTATGCAAGTGAGGTGCTAAAAGGGACCTATATTTTTTGTAGTATGAGTTAGTTAGGCCATCTGGTCCTGGACTCTTTCCAGAGGGCAGGGCCGATATGGCGAATAGGACCTCTTGCAGAGTGATAGGGGCCTCCAGCTCCTCCACCAGCGAGAGTGGGATCATGGGTAAATCAGCTTCCTGAATATACTCTAGCATGTCTGCTTGCACATTTTGTTGATGTCGTAATGGGAGATTGTAGAGCTCCTTGTAGTAGGTGCCAAAGTGGTTCGCTATCTCTTTGCTATCTAGTAGTGTGCGGTTATCTGGAGTGGTCAGTTTACCTATCTGAGATTTTACGATGCGAGATTTTAGTGCTCTGGCTAAGTGTGGACCAATTCTGTTGCCCTCGTAAAAGGTATTTTTTAGTGATAGCGCTCTACGCTGTGCTTCCTTAGTTAACAACGTTTGTATATCGGTTCTAAGCTTAGTGACGTGGGAGAGTAATAAGCGATCTTTGGGTGTTTGCTTATGTTTCAATTCAGCCTGATCCAACTGTGAGGGCAGTGTTGTTATGGTCAGGTTGTAATTTGTCTTCCAGTAGGCTTTAAGTTTTATGCATTCCCCTCTAATTACCGCCTTGTGTGCTTCCCAAATGAATTTAGGATGTGTTTGAACATTATCATTAATTTGGAAATATTCTGTCAGGGATTTGTTAATGACTTCCTGAGATTCAGGATAGTGTATCAGTGACTCATCTAGTCTCCATATATAAGGAACTACTGGTTTGTCCGGCCAGTTGAGATATATGCTAGTAGCAGAGTGATCTGACCACGGTGTTGATTGAATGTCAGAGTCTGCTAGTAAGGACAAGTGATTCCTGTCAATAAATAAGTAGTCTATGCGTGTATATGTCGCCCAGGGATGGGAATAGAATGTATAATTACGCTGCACTGGGTGTTGTATTCTTCACCCATCAATTAGTCCCAGTTGGTCCAAACAAGAGTACAAGACATTTGGGGCTCTATTTCTGGAGCGTGTAGACACTGTAGATGTATGTGGGATTGAGCGTTGTGTTTAAGTCGCCTCCCATTATCAGTATTCCCTTCTGATGTTCTATTATCAGTGAGAGTAATTGTTGGAAGAACCTATTTTTGCTACTGAGTGGGGCATATAGGTTGACTAGGGTTAATGGTCTATTATAGAGGAGGCCAATTAAGATCAGTATTCTGCCTCCAGCATCAGTAATTTTGTTATGGAGTTGGAAGTGCAGATTTCTATGGAAAAGAATGCTCACTCTTCGGTTTTTTTTTTTTTTTGGTAAAGGAATGGTGATATCCCTCAGGAAAGTCCCCAGAAGTTAAGTGTGGTTCATCCCCAGACAGAAAATTATGGAGTCGGAGTGTTTAGCGAAGCTCTTCAGTACTACTGAACATTTTGTTGGAGAATTAAGCCCTTTCGTGTTTTGTGATATTATTTGTATTTTAGGGGTCGTCATGGTGGAGTCAAGGGGATTTGCATTGTCTGTAGTGTCGTAATCTTACCTGATGGCTGAGGTTCTGAAAGGAGTGGGAGAAACTCCAAGTTAGTGTAGGTGTGATGGAAGATTTATCAACGATCCAGTAGATGTGTTGCATTGAGAGGGGGCATTTGCACCATAGAAACCTGGAAAAAGTAAACTTGCATTTATGGGTTACCAGCAGTGATAACAAATAACTATATGAAAAGAAAAGAACAAAATTCTAAACTAAATATGAAATACAACAGTATAACAGTATCCAAAGGTTCGTTAATGAACCCCGGAAGGTTGGGGTAATGATCTCTCATCCTATTGATGAAAGGGAAGTAATGGGGGAAGGGTATTTCAAGGCAGATGGTTTGCCAGTAAACTCAGTTTGGGCAACTAAGATACATTCTAAGGTATATCATCGTTTTTATTGTACTAATCAGTCCTGTTAGGGATCGTTCAAAGTTAGCCAGTGGTAAAGGAGGTGTATGAAATACAACTCCACACAGGGAGTCATAACCGTATGTGATATGTGGTATCACAGAAAATCCCATGTGGTTCGCTGATCAGGAAAGTTCAGCAGATGTAGAGGCTGATGGGGAAAGGCCATTGGCTGCGGCTTTTCTTTTCTTTGCTACTGTGGACCATGTTGACCTTTGCTGTTTAGGAGTTGACTGGTGTTGTTTGAGTTTGTCTTCTATATCCTCATTTAAACTTGGCAGAGAAGGTTGGGCAATATTCAGTTGTTTACAAAAAAGTTCCAAGTCTTCTGGTCCTCGGTATATGATAGTTTTGTCCTCCTTTAGTACTTTGATGGCAAAGGGAAATCGCCATCTATACTGTATATCCAGGTCTTGCAAGTGTAGGGTCAGATATCTCGCCTCTCTACGTTTCAAAAGCATTATGGGGCTTAAATCAGTATATATTTGCAAGTGATCCTCTCCGAATTGGATTGGTGATTTCTGTCTCGCAGCCTGCAGAATTTTTTCTCTATCTATAAATTTATGGCAGCATAATACAATGTCTCTAGGAGGGGAAGAATTAGGTGGTTTGGGCCTTAGGGCCCTATGTGCCCAATCTAGAGGGATAAAGTCGCTGTCCTTTTCTAGAAGAAATTTAAACAGATTTTGACGGTAGGAGGGCAGAATTTTTCGGGTATACCCCATATTTGCAGATTTTGGTGGCGCTCCCTATTATCAAGGTCCTCCATTTGGTTTTGGAGCTGTTCTATGGCCGTATGTTGATGTTGGAGTGCCATGGAAGTGTTATCAGAGTGTTTCTTCTAATTGGTCTTCCAGTTCTAGCACCCTGTTACGTAACTCACTTATTTCTCTCTTTACTTCAGCAAGACCGTCTCTAATGGCTTTGTTGACCTGTACTACTATTGAGTAGAAGTCTGCTTTGGTTGATAACAATTGCAGGTCTGCCTTTGTGATTGGTCTGTCAGTCGAGTCCATGATAGTTTCGTTCTGGGTGGTGGGTTCTGATAGCCCTAGTTGAGAAGCTTCTTGTCCCCTTCCCTGCTGTGTGTCAGGGCTACTAAAGTAAAAGTTAAATTTCCCAGAAGGTACTGCAGGAGTCTTACGTGTTTTATCAGACTTATTTTTATTTTTGGACGCCATTCTAGGTGGTCCTCTGTCTGTGCCAGAGGGTAATTATGTGGCGGTGGTAATATAAGACGGTGCCTGATCGTCACTCTTTACTGTTATGGCAGTATCCTTATAGTGGCTGAGCTTCATTGCTAATCCCTCTCAGCTATCCGCCTAGAGCTTTATTGTAAGGCCTAGTGTATATAGCCGTATCCTCCTGTGCCTGTGTGTTTAAATAATAGGCCGTGAGTGGTGGTATTGGTTTGGGGAGAGGCGCTGTATGTGGGACGTGTGTGACGGTATGTGATGGTACGATACCTGCACCTTCGGTATACTCGAGCCCCTTGGGTGTGAAGATGTCTTCAGGTGCAGCGGCAGTCTAATTGTCTCACTTTGAAGCGTTATATTGCTACGATGATCTGCGTGGCTGGGTCGCTGCGTGTAAATGTTGTTGCACACTTTCTTGCTGTGGGTTCTCAGCCGTAGGCCTCTTTTAGGGACCGGGTCCGTTAATGCAGCAGTTATATTGCTGGGGTCTGTGGGTTGTTGTTGACCAAGAGGCTAACTTTGCAAGTTGAAAAAACAAATTGTAAAGCTACATTTAGTGACCAAACGGGTTTCATATCTTGGAGCTCTAGTCAAATGCGGCCATTAGCATTGCTGGCCGGCTCCACTCCCGTAATTTAAATTTTTTAATCATGTATAGTATTAAAAAAAGCTTTGCAATAGATGTTATACATGTTCATGATTTATTTTGTCCCCCATTCTTGTAATAGTTTGCTTTCTCAGTTTCACTAAGTCTCTATAAAGTAGTGGGTGCCACCATTTTGGAATCTAGATTTTCCATTTATCGATCTCTTTTGCTGATTACATTTAGAAACAAATATTAAAAAGAGTGTGCAAACAAGGCTGTGTGGAAACCCCATTTACATAGTTTAGCAAATCCTATTCCTAATCATTGTTTTTACACTACATTATTGTCTCTTGTATATCTGTCCCTAATTGTACTTAGCAGAAGAGATGGATAATGGGGGAAATGTAGATTCTAATATGGTCCTGATATTCCTTTATAGAAACTAAAGTATTTTATTGAAACTAAAACCTTACAATTATAACTTCAATATTAACACAACTGATATAATTGAAAACAAATGATCAGGCTAATCTTTGCTTTTAATTCATCATTATATATAGTACTTATTTACTGTTTAATATCCTTTAAAGGGACAGTCTAGTCCAAAATAAACTTTCATGATTTAGATAGAGAATGTAATTTTAAACAATTTTCCAATTTACTTTTATAACCAATTTTGCTTTGTTCTCTTGGTATTCTTAGTTGAAAGCTAAACCTAGGAGGTTCATATGCAAATTTTTAAGCCCTTGAAGGCCGCCTCTTCTCTCAGAGCATTTTAACAGTTTTTCACCACTAGAGGATGTCTGTCAAAAGAACTGAAATAAAGGGGCAGAGGCTTAGATACAAGGTAATCACAGAGGTAAAAAGTATATTAATATTACTGTGTTAGTTATGCAAAACTGGGGAATGGGTAATAAAGGGATTATCTATCTTTTTAAACAATAAAAATTCTGGTGTAGACTGCCCCTTTAATTCACAGCTGAGGTTGTAAATAAGTGCTTGGAGCTATACTGAGCCTTAGTGGTATAGGCAAGCAATAGGATTGTTGCACTATATGAACTCCTAACAGACAGCATGGGAGCTCCCAGGATTTTTATAGGGAAATCAGGGCACACATAGGAAACAAAAGTGACAGCTGGACTCATCTGTAAGCTTAGGATCGTCTTGCTTATTATAGAACAATACGGAAGTAAGCATGTAGGTGCTGATTTAACTGTCATCATTTAGGTGTTGTAGCTGGAATGATACTATACCCTTGTGCACGAGTTTCCTTGTAAATAGGTACATGGCACAGATGAATGTTATAAGAACACACACACACATATATATATATATATATATATATATATATATATATATATATATATATATATACTGTACACACATATTGCAATGTATCTGCATACAACAAAAAAATGTTCCAGTGCCTTTAAAATTTGCAATGGTTTACAGATAATCCTTGAAAAAAATTCTTGAGTAGTGCTGCAACATGTAGTCAGTAAGATTGATCATAAAAATAGTTGTCAATGAATCTCATCATCTATTAGGAGGTCTACAATTATATGGTCATTTGCACGGCACCAGCTGCTTCTCTCCAATGAACGTGGTATTGTGAAAAAAAATGTTTTTAATTAGATCGAAAAAAAAATCATAAATACCAATTTTTACTCAATACCATGTGTATTAGTTCATCGGAGTGAAGCAGCTGGTGCAGAGCAAATGACCAAATAATCACAGACCTCCTAATCGATAATGAGATTCGTTGACAACTATTTTGATGATCAATCTTACCAATAAGTTGTTGGACCCCTATTTCGAGCATGTTTATGTATTTACTTATTTAAGCCTTTATTAGGGACAAATATAAATAATAAACAAAGTGATGGAAGTATAACATAATTGCTATGTATAATTATAGCATTTTACTGGGAATTTAAATTTGGGGTTTATGCCCTTTGAGTGGAGCCCTGTGAGTTATGCTGCCCCAGTCCCTGTTTGTTCTTGTACCCTAAGTAAGGATGAGGAAGAGACTTGTTTGTTTATTGCTGCATCTTCATGAGTTTTATGCAATCTAATGTTTTATATATTACATGAAGTCAAGGGGATCATATCAGGACAATGGGGTACATATCTGCAACTTCGTCTAGAAAATATCCACCAGAGCTCATGGGACTAGCAACTAGATAATGCTACAATATACACCAGTTTCTCCATGATTCACATTTGTTCATAAATTATTGTGACTACAAATGCTCATCAGCCTGATTCAACAGAGCTAGCAAGTGTCCCAACAAAGTGTATGAAATAATTTACATCACACAGTACATGAGCCTTTTTATTCAGATCCACAAATCCTTGATAAAGTGAAATGGGTTAGGTGATATTAAGGTGGTCAATGTGTTTTCAAGTTCTTTTTACTCTTATTAAATAAAAAGGATTTTAACTAATTGTATGATTCAGTATATGAATTACTAATGATAATGTGCAATATTTAAACGTTTATGTGTGACAACCAGGGCCTCCACTAGAAATTTTGGGGCCCCTTACTAAACCATTGATTTGGATCCCCCTTTGACCTGTGCAATTTTTGACCAAGTGACTAAAATGTGTGCACACCTTCACAACATTTTCAAGTTTGACTACACTCAAGAATAAAGTGTACACTTATTAGTCACTTGGCCCAAAACTGTACAGGTGAAAGGTAGGTAGAAGGCCCAATCTATGGTCTAGTAAGGAGCCCTAGAATTTCTACTGACAACCATGTGCACCGGACTAAATTTTTGATGTGGCTGGTAGTAGAGTTAAGCAGGGGGTAAGTTGGGGGACCCAAAACCAGGCCCAGGCCTCCTTGGATAACCGGGCTCCTAATGTAAGTGCTTTACTAATAGATAAGCAAAAGAAAGTTGGTAGTTCAGATTGAAGATCACAGAAACAGCAAGTTTGAACCGGGGCCAATGCAGAAAACTAGAGTCCAATACAAGGTGCAGAATACTTTAAGTAGTTTGCAGTAACAAAGTCCAATTGGCACCGGTGCTTTAATTAGTGTGAGGTAGGTACAGCAGGCACAGAGAGAGGAAAACAGACACAGGTTTCTCAGCAGGCATAGGATACTCAATTGGTACTGTCGGTGAGACTGTCGTAAGACACCAGATAGGTACAACAGACACAGCTGGTTTAAGGAAAGATGACTCTGGTATAGTAGACATAGGTTTCTCAACAGGCACAGTACACCCAGTAGGTACTTTTGGTGAGACTGTACCAGGATACTAGATAGGTACGGCAGGCACAGCTGGTTTGAGGAAGACTGTCACTGGTGTGGTAGACACAGGTCTCTCAAAAGTCACAGGATACTCAGAGGGTATTGCTGGTAAGACTGTCACGGGATACCAGATAGGTACAGCTTCAGGAACAAGGTGAGCATACACAGGTATCAGGTAAGCCTGCTTGCCTTTCATGAACCAGATGAGCATATGCAGGTGCATGGTAAATATGCTTGGACTCTGAAACAAGGTGAACATACACATGTATCAGGTAAGTATGCATGGTGTCTAGAAAAAAGTGAGCATACACAGGTACAAAGCAAGTATGCTTGATTTCTGGAACAAGGTGAGCATACACAGGTATCAGGTAAGTATGCTTAGTCTCTGAAACAAGGTGAGCATACATAGGTACAAGGTAAGTATGCAAGAGTCTCTGAAACAAGGTGAGCATACACAGGTAGCAGGTAAGTATGCTTTTGCTTCTCAGGAACCAGGAACAAGGTTGGAAGGCAATGACTCAGCCCAGAGTGACGGGCTGAGTGAGCTTTTATATGAACTCCCACACTTGAGTCCTTCAGGTGGGAGTTCCTGTAAGTAAGTTGTGGCCCCTTTAAATCTGTGCACGCCTATAGAGCTGCAGTCGCAACTGAAGGAGATTTGCATGGAAGGCACTCTCTGCGTTAGCCAAGACTGGAGGGTCCAGACCAGGAGGTTCCGGTAAGTACCCTTACAACTGCTCACAGTTGCCTGTAAACTTTATCATGTTGACATCCAGCACTACTTAAAAAAAGCCTAATAATTGTATAAAAAATGAATAAAGAAAAACACCACATAAATTAAATTGCCTATACTTTAAAATACTTTTATTATTTTTTTATTTTACTATCCATATAGATAGTTACTCTAGACAACCTATCCATCTTTTTTATAACATGAGTTTTTGTTGGACTAAAAAGCAAGAAAGAATTTTTTTTTCTTGTATTCCTCTGAGATTTACAAGAAAAGTTTTAACATTCTCAAGGAACACCTTGTTCAGCCAACTCGCCAGTACAAAAATATTATTTAAATTGCTATTCCCAAGTACACTGCTATCCAAAACATACAAAATCAAATGCTCAGTCTAATGAGTTTTAATCACTTTGCATGTTCTAATGTCCCAATTATTTTACAAAAAAATTAAATTATATTTAGTATTTTATTTTATGCTTTCATAGCAGTGTATGTGGGAATTTAAATAGACATGGGTATAATTTAAATGTGTGTTCTTTGCTATATTTATTATATATACGATTAAAATTGAAAACTGAATACAATTAGTACATTCTTTGTTTTACCTGGTCCTCCATTCCAATCAGTTAGAATTTGATTGTGGGCTGTAACATTTAGGTAAAATATTTTCACTGATTCACCAATATAAATTGTGACTAAAAAGTTTACATTTTCATACAAAGAAATCCATATGAGTAATTAATATATTTAAAGGACTATTAAGCACCATATAATTGCATGATCAACAAATGCAAAAGACATTTTCCTTACCTTTTCATCATGTGACAGTCATCAGCCAATCAAAAAATGGGTATGCATATATATACTATGAGTAATGCACATGTTTAATGGGATCTTGTACCTCAGAAAGTGTGCATAAAAAAGATTGTGCATATTTAGATAATGGAAGTGAATTGGAAAGTTCTTTAAAATATGTGCTCTGTTTGAATCATGAAAAGTTTAATTTTTACTTTAGTGTATGGCTGTATCACATCCTAGACAATACACCAGTGAATGAACAAGTAGGACACACAATGATTATTGTTTTTTTTAATAGAACTGAATATGAAAAAAGGTAAAACACATGAGTAACATTCTCTGCGGAATCTGTTGGCGCTCTACAAATAACCGATAATAATAATAATAATAATACACATTTGTGGCTTAAGGCAATTGAGCCGTCCCAAACCATACCATCCCAAATGCTGTCGGCATTTATTGATGTGCAGCGGACAAGATACGCTACATTGTATCATGTCCGCTCGCACTTTCATAAATCGGCCCCTTAGGATCAGATGAAGAGGATGGTTAAAGATAAGCAGGAAAATCAAGGTTCACAACAAATCACACTCTTGAAAGAATATAATAAATGGTTAAAAAAAATGACACTGATCGCACAATTTATAGTCGTGAACGTAAGAAAAACATTTGTTCCACAAATTTACATGAAAAAATAATGTGGTGGGAACATTATGTCAAAGCAAAAGCATAGTCATTATGGCAACCTGCTGAAACATGAGAGAGCCCCCACCAGGGACACCTCCAGGATTAATACCAGGAGTTTGAACATCATGGGCAGCAACCCAGGATCTTTGCAAAACAGGATACCTCTTCCAGTCCACCCGATATTGAACACCCCAATCCAACAATCTATACATGAGAATTTGGGAAATCTCAAATTCAGGATGTGTCAACCACCACAGAAGCAGGATAATGCAGGGGCACCAAAAATGATTTCAAATGTAAGGTTTGAGCAAAGAGATATGGAACAATTGTTACATTTTAAGAGCAGAAGGTAGAATGGATTAAAAAGTAAAAAAAAAAATCCATCAAAACTGGAACCAAGTTTTGATGAGGGCTGTTTCAGTCTAATATGTTTGGCTAACTACCAAATGCGGTCACTAACTCGAAAAACAGGGGGGGGGGGCTTTTCATCTGCGATAAGTACGGATAAGATATTGTAACAAGCAACCTTTGCATATACCGTATGTCGCCAGTGTTGCTATAGACTGTGATAGTTACAAAACATAGAAATAATTAGCAAAGCCAAGAAAACATTACAATTACAGTGGAAGGATATGACCAATGGAGAATTGCTTCAAACTTAAAAGGATCTATTTCAAATCCAGTTGCAAAAAACACATATCCAAGAAAGTGAATCTTCCTCTGATTAAAAGGACCAGTCTGATATGATGTATCTGTTAATGTTTATGTTAATGTCTAACTACGACTGATGAGTTCTAATAAGAACGAAACAGCTGTCTAGTAGTAATTTTTGTATTTGCTGCACTCACCCCATTAGGGGACTGCTGTGTGCTAACACACGGCAAGATTACGAGTTTTGCGTTATGAGTTATCGCTGCTTGTCTTGTAGGTACTGCTGTACTGCAACATTTTTTGGCCTTAACGCAAATTAACTTACGCAATTTGTGTAAAGTCTTTTTTCAATGAGACTTCCATAGCGCCGGTATAACAAACTTTTTCTGGGAGGCCAAAAAGTGAGTGGTACAGCCTATCCCGCAAGATTCGTAACGCATTCTAAAGTCAGTAGTTATGAGTTTTATGCTACAAAGCTGTAGCATAAAACTCATAACTAAAGTGCTAAAAAGTACACTAACACCCATAAACTACCTATTAACCCCTAAACCGAGGCCATCCCGCATCGCAAAAACTAAAATAAAATTATTAACCCCTAATCTGCTGCTCTGGACATCGCCGCCACTAAAATAAACATATTAACTCCTAAACAGCCGCACTCCAGCCTCGCAAACACTATTAGGGGACTGCTGTGTGCTAACACACGGCTAGATTACGAGTTTTGCGTTATGAGTTATCGCTGCTTGTCTTGTAGGTACTGCTGTACCGCAAACATTTTTGGCCTTAACGCAAATTAACTTACGCAATTTGTGTAAAGTCTTTTTTCAATGAGACTTCCATAGCGCCGGTATAACAAACTTTTTCTGGGAGGCCAAAAAGTGAGCGGTACAGTCTATCCCGCAAGATTCGTAACGCATTCTAAAGTCAGTAGTTATGAGTTTTATGCTACAATGCTGTAGCATAAAACTCATAACTAAGGTGCTAAAAATTACACTAACACCCATAAACTACCTATTAACCCCTAAACCGAGGCCATCCCGCATCGCAAAAACTAAAACAAAATTATTAACCCCTAATCTGCTGCTCCGGACATCGCCGCCACTAAAATAAACATATTAACTCCGAGTCCTAAACAGCCGCACTCCAGCCTCGCAAACACTAGTTAAATATTATTAACCCCAAATCTGCTGTCCCTAGCATCGACGCAACCTACATTACAGTTATTAACCCCTAATCTGCCAACCCCAACGTCGCAGCCACTATACTAAAGTTATTAACCCCTAAACCTAAGTCTAACCCTAACACCCCCTAACTTAAATATAATTAAAATAAATCTAAATAAAACCTACTATTAATAACTAAATAATTCACATTTAAAACTAAATACTTACCTGTAAAATAAACCCTAAGCTAGTTACAATATAACTAATAGTTTACAGGCAAGTTTGTATTTATTTTAACTAGGTAGAATAGTTACTAAATAGTTATTAACTATTTACTAACTAACTAGCTAAAATAAATACAAATTTACCTGTAAAATAAAACCTATCCTGTCTTACATTAACACCTAACCTTACACTACAATTAAAAATATTAATTAAATACAATTACCTAAATTACAAAAAAACACACTAAATTACACAAAATAAAAAAAGATATCAGATATCTAGGTGTAAATGTATGTAGGTGGCGGCGATGTTAGGGGTGGCAGATTAGGGTTTAATAACATTTAACTAGTGTTTGCGATGCAGGAGTGCAGCGGTTTAGGGGTTAATATGTTTATTATAGTGGCGGGAATGTCCAGAGCGGCAGATTAGGGGTTAATAAGTGTAGGTAGGTTGCGGCGACATTTAGTTTCCCCATAGGAATCAATGGGGCTGCGTTACGGAGCTTTATGCTGCTTTATTGCAGGTGTTAAGCTTTTTTTCAGCCGGCTCTCCCCATTGATGTCTTTGGGGAAATACTGCATGAGCACGTAAAACCAGCTCACCATGGATTTAAGCAGCACTGGTATTGGAGTGCGGTATGGAGCTCAATTTTGCTCTATGTTTACTTCTTGCCTGATAACGCCGGGTTTATGAAAACCTGTAATACCAGCGCTGTAGGAAATTGAGCGGTGACAATAACGTGCAAGTTAGCACCGTACCCCTCTTACCGCAAAACTCGTAATCTAGCCGACAGTATTTTGAAGCAAAAAGTTTGAGATGTTGTATATCTAATTTGCATATCTTACCCAGAATCCTCTTGTGAATAGGTAACAATGTATATGGTGTTTTACTGGGTAAAGGCATGCGGGGATACTTGCCTAAATGTGCTAATTGCATGTGCAATAATTTCTATTGATTTACTTATGCAATATGGGGAATTTTAGTCTCAAACTTTTATCTCCACCATAATTTTCATGAATTTTGATTTTGCCCTGGAATGAGCTATACCTAGCATCAATAAGAAATAACTACTACTGATGAGTTATAAAAATGAAACAGCTGTCTAGTAGTAATTTTTGTATTTTGCTGCACTCACCCCATTAGGGGTGCAATCCTATATACGGCGTAGTTTGCGGCGCAAGTGAGGGAACCCGCGTCGCCCGCAGTTTCAGCTCGCAACTTGAGCTATCCAATATACGGCGTCATCAGATGCTAACGTGCCGTAAGTCGGATAAACCAGCGATGTCCAGAAATCTGCGTAAGTACAAATTTCTGGCGTCGCCAGCGACTTACGGCACGTTAGAAACTGCCGATGCCTACAAAACCTGACTAAAGTATGAAATCACCCGCACTGTCTAACACGCCTCCTAAACATAGCCCGACACGTCTAACCCTCTATCCGCTATCCCCCCTCACTATCCTAACAATAAAAAAAGTTATTAACCCCTAAACCGCCACTCCCAGACCCCGCCGCCAGCTATATTAAATCTATAACCCCCTAAAGTGAGCCCCTAATACCGCCGCCATTTACCTTACCTACCCCCTAAAGTGAGCCCCTACCCCGCCGCCATCTACCTTACCTACCCCCTAAAGTGAGCCCCTACCCCGCCGCCATCTACCTTACCTACCCCCTAAAGTGAGCCCCTACCCCGCCGCCATCTACCTTACCTACCCCCTAATGTGAGCCCCTAACACCGCCTCCATCTACCTTACCTACCCCCTAAAGTGAGCCCCTACCCCGCCGCCATCTATTTTAAAAATATTAACCCCTAATTTAATCCCCCTACCCCGCCGCCATCTATATTAAATTATTGAACCCCTAAAATACTAAACTATCCCTACCACTAAACCTAAGTCTAACCCTACAAATAGCCCTGAAAAGGGCTTTTTGCGTGGCATTACCCCAAAGTAAACTGCTCTTTTGCCAGCCCTTAAAAGGGCTTTTGGTGGGGCTTTGTCACAAAGTAATCAGCTCTTTTGCCTACAATCTCAATCCCCCTATACCGCTGCCACCTATAATAAATGTATTAACCCCTAATCTAATCCCCCTACACCGCCGCCACCTATATTAAACATATTAACCCCAATCTAATCCCCCTTATAAATCTAATATTAATATTATTAATGAAAATATTCCTATTTAAATCTAAATACTTACCTATAAAATAAACCCTAAGATAGCTATAATGTAATTAATAATTACATTGTAGCTATTTTAGGGTTTATATTTATTTTACAGGTAACTTGGTATTTATTTTAACTAGGTACAATAGCTATTAAATAGTTAATAACTATTTAATAGCTACCTAGTTAAAATAATTACCAATTTACCTGTAAAATAAATCCTAACCTAAGTTACAAATACACCTACACTATCAATAAATTAAATAAACTACAAATATCTAAACTAAAATACAATTAAATAAACTAAATAAACTAAACTAAATTACAAAAAAACAAAACACTAAATTACAAAAAATGAAAAAAAGATTACAAGATTTTTAAGCTAATTACACCTATTCTAAGCCCCCTAATAAAATAATAAAGCCCCCCAAAATAAAAAAAATTCCCGATCCTATTCTAAATTAAAAAAGTTCAAAGCTCTTTTACCTTACCAGCCCTTAAAAGGGCCTTTTGCGGGGCATGCCCCAAAGAAAACTGCTCTTTTGCATGAAAAAAAAACACAATACCACACCCCAACATTACAACCCACCACCCACATACCCCTAATCTAACCCAAACCCCCCTTAAATAAACCTAACACTACCCCCCTGAAGATCTCCCTACCTTGTCTTCACCCAACCGGGCCGAACTCCTCATCCGATCCGGGCGATGTCTTTATCCAAGCGGCAGCAAAGTCTTCTTCCATCTGGCGGCATCTTCCATCAAGCGGCATCTTCAATCTTCTTTCTTCGCTCCTCCGACGCGGAGCATCCATCCCGGCCGACGACTGAACAACGAATGAGGTACTTTTAAATGACGTCATCCAAGATGGCGTCCGTCGAATTCCGATTGGCTGATAGGATTCTATCAGCCAATCAGATTCAAGTTCAATCCGATTGGCTGAACCAATCAGCCAATCAGATTGAGCTTGCATTCTATTGGCTGTTCCGATCAGCTAATAGAATGCGAGCTCAATCTGATTGGCTGATTCAATCAGCCAATCAGATTTTTCCTACCTTAATTCCGATTGGCTGATAGAATCCTATCAGCCAATCGGAATTCGACGGACGCCATCTTGGATGACGTCATTTAAAGGTACCTCATTCGTCGTTCAGTCGTCGGCCGGGATGGATGCTCCGCGTCGGAGGAGCGAAGAAAGAAGATTGAAGATGCCGCTTGATGGAAGATGCTGCCGGATGGAAGAAGACTTTGCTGCCGCTTGGATAAAGACATCGCCAGGATGAAGACTTCTTCTTTGCCGCTTGGATAAAGACATCGCCCGGATCGGATGAGGAGTTCGGCCCGGTTGGGTGAAGACAAGGTAGGGAGATCTTCAGGGGGGTAGTGTTAGGTTTTTTTAAGGGGGGGTTTGGGTGGGTTTAGAATAGGGGTATGTGGGTGGTGGGTTGTAATGTTGGGGGGGTGTTGTGTTCTTTTTTTTTAAAGGCAAAAGAGCTGTTTTTAAATTTAAAAAATTCCTTTTTTAAATTTCCTTTTAAGGGCTGGTACAGAGCTGGGTATGTTTTTTTTGTAATTTAGTTTAGTTTATTTAATTGTATTTTTAGATAGATATTTGTAGTTTATTTAATTTATTGATAGTGTAGGTGTATTTGTAACTTAGGTTAGGATTTATTTTACAGGTAATTGGGTAATTATTTTAACTAGGTAGCTATTAAATAGTTAATAACTATTTAATAGCTATTATACCTAGTTAAAATAATTAACAATTTACCTGTAAAATAAATATAAACCCTAACATAGCTACAATGTAATTATTAATTATATTGTAGCTATCTTAGGGTTTATTTTATAGGTAAGTATTTAGATTTAAATAGGAATATTTTAGTTTATAATATGAATTAGATTTATTTAATAAGAATTTAGTTAGGGGTGTTAGGGTTAGATAGAGTTAATATAGTTAATATAAATACTATAGTAACTATATTAACTATATTAACCCTAATATAATTAGGGTTAATATAGTTAATATATATAATGTAATAACTATATTAACTATAATATACTTAGGGTTAATATAGATAATATAGCTGGCGGCGGGGTAGGTAGATTAAATTAGGGGTTAATAATTTTAATATAGATGGCGGCGGTGTAAGGGGCTTACATTATGGGTTAATACTATTAATATAGGTGACGGCGGTGTAGGGAGGGCAGGTTATAGGGCAAAAGAGCTTTTTACTTTGGGGCAAAGCCCAGCAAAAGGCCCTTTTAAGGGCTGGTAATAGAGATAATTATTTTAGGGGGATTAGATTAGGGGTTAATAATATTAATATAGCTGGCGGCGGTATAGGGGGATTAGATTAGGGGTTAATAATTTTTATATAGGTGGCGGCGGTGTAAGGGGTCAGATTAGGGGATAGATAATGTAGATGGCGGCGGTGTAAGGGGTTCACATTAGGGGATATATCAGGTAGATGGCGGTGGTTTTAGGGGTTCACATTAGGGGATAGATCAGTTAGAAACTTCGGGAGTAGATTGCAGCATCCGCTGCTTGATAACTCTACCCCTTGGTATTAACTTTTAGTGCCAGTGGTGGTTTCCATTAACTGAGGTGATAGCGTTCCCAGGGATTTACCACACTGGATATTATGGGGCTGGTTCTATAAATTTTTTGCCGCATTAGGCGGGGTTTTCCTTGCAAGTGGTGAGATGTCTCCTATATAAATAATTAGAGCCCATATTCAGCCCATGTTATGGAAAAACAACAATTACTCATTGTATTTTGTACTTATATATACAAATTTCTATGGCCTAGATTTAGAGTTCGGCGGTAGCCGTCAAAACCAGCGTTAGAGGCTCCTAACGCTGGTTTTGGGCGCCCGCTGGTATTTGGAGTCAGTGATTAAAGGGTCTAACGCTCACTTTTCAGCCGCGACTTTTCCATACCGCAGATCCCCCTACGCCATTTGCGTAGCCTATCTTTTCAATGGGATCTTTCTAACGCTGGTATTTAGAGTCGTTTCTGCAGTGAGCGTTAGAGCTCTAACGACAAGATTCCAGCCGCCTGAAAATAGCAGGAGTTAAGAGCTTTCTGGCTAACGCCGGTTTATAAAGCTCTTAACTACTGTACCCTAAAGTACACTAACACCCATAAACTACCTATGTACCCCTAAACCGAGGTCCCCCCACATCGCCGCCACTCGATTAAAATTTTTAACCCCTAATCTGCCGACCGCCACCTACGTTATACTTATGTACCCCTAATCTGCTGCCCCTAACACCGCCGACCCCTGTATTATATCTATTAACCCCTAACTTGCCCCCCACAACGTCGCCGCAAGCTACTTAAAATAATTAACCCCTAATCTTCCGACCGCAAATCGCCGCCACCTACGTTATCCCTATGTACCCCTAATCTGCTACCCCTAACATCGCCGACCCCTATGTTATATTTATTAACCCCTAATCTGCCCCCCACAACGTCGCCGACACCTACCTACACTTATTAACCCCTAATCTGCCGAGCGGACCTGAGCGCTACTATAATAAAGTTATTAACCCCTAATCCGCCTCACTAACCCTATCATAAATAGTATTAACCCCTAATCTGCCCTCCCTAACATCGCCGACACCTACCTTCAATTATTAACCCCTAATCTGCCGACCGGAGCTCACCGCTATTCTAATAAATGTATTAACCCCTAAAGCTAAGTCTAACCCTAACACTAACACCCCCCTAAGTTAAATATAATTTTTATCTAACGAAATAAATTAACTCTTATTAAATAAATAATTCCTATTTAAAGCTAAATACTTACCTGTAAAATACATCCTAATATAGCTACAATATAAATTATAATTATATTATAGCTATTTTAGGATTAATATTTATTTTACAGGCAACTTTGTAATTATTTTAACCAGGTACAATAGCTATTAAATAGTTAAGAACTATTTAATAGTTACCTAGTTAAAATAATTACAAATTTACCTGTAAAATAAATCCTAACCTAAGATATAATTAAACCTAACACTACCCTATCAATAAAATAATTAAATAAACTACCTACAATTACCTACAATTAACCTAACACTACACTATCAATAAATTAATTAAACACAATTGCTACAAATAAATAAAATTAAATAAACTATCTAAAGTACAAAAAATAAAAAAGAACTAAGTTACAGAAAATAATAAAATATTTACAAACATAAGAAAAATATTACAACAATTTTAAACTAATTACACCTACTCTAAGCCCCCTAATAAAATAACAAAGCCCCCCAAAATAAAAAATTCCCTACCCTATTCTAAAATACAAATATTACAAGCTCTTTTACCTTACCAGCCCTGAACAGGGCCCTTTGCGGGGCATGCCCCAAGAATTTCAGCTCTTTTGCCTGTAAAAAAAAACATACAATACCCCCCCCCAACATTACAACCCACCACCCACATACCCCTAATCTAACCCAAACCCCCCTTAAATAAACCTAACACTACCCCCCTGATGATCTTCCTACCTTGTCTTCACCATGCCAGGTTCACCGATCCGTCCTGGCTCCAAGATCTTCATCAAACCCAAGCGGGGGCTAGACATCCACTGAAGAAGTCCAGAAGAGGGTCCAAAGTCTTCCTCCTATCCGGCAAGAAGAGGACATCCGGACCGGCAAACATCTTCTCCAAGCGGCATCTTCTATCTTCTTCCATCCGATGACGACCGGCTCCATCTTGAAGACCTCCAGCGCGGATCCATCCTCTTCTTCCGACGACTAGACGACGAATGACGGTTCCTTTAAGGGACGTCATCCAAGATGGCGTCCCTCGAATTCCGATTGGCTGATAGGATTCTATCAGCCAATCGGAATTAAGGTAGGAATTTTCTGATTGGCTGATGGAATCAGCCAATCAGAATATAGTTCAATCCGATTGGCTGATCCAATCAGCCAATCAGATTGAGCTCGCATTCTATTGGCTGATCGGAACAGCCAATAGAATGCGAGCTCAATCTGATTGGCTGATTGGATCAGCCAATCGGATTGAACTATATTCTGATTGGCTGATTCCATCAGCCAATCAGAAAATTCCTACCTTAATTCCGATTGGCTGATAGAATCCTATCAGCCAATCGGAATTCGAGGGACGCCATCTTGGATGACGTCCCTTAAAGGAACCGTCATTCGTCGTCTAGTCGTCGGAAGAAGAGGATGGATCCGCGCTGGAGGTCTTCAAGATGGAGCCGGTCGTCATCGGATGGAAGAAGATAGAAGATGCCGCTTGGAGAAGATGTTTGCCGGTCCGGATGTCCTCTTCTTGCCGGATAGGAGGAAGACTTTGGACCCTCTTCTGGACTTCTTCAGTGGATGTCTAGCCCCCGCTTGGGTTTGATGAAGATCTTGGAGCCAGGACGGATCGGTGAACCTGGCATGGTGAAGACAAGGTAGGAAGATCATCAGGGGGGTAGTGTTAGGTTTATTTAAGGGGGGTTTGGGTTAGATTAGGGGTATGTGGGTGGTGGGTTGTAATGTTGGGGGGGGGGGTATTGTATGTTTTTTTTTACAGGCAAAAGAGCTGAAATTCTTGGGGCATGCCCCGCAAAGGGCCCTGTTCAGGGCTGGTAAGGTAAAAGAGCTTGTAATATTTGTATTTTAGAATAGGGTAGGGAATTTTTTATTTTGGGGGGCTTTGTTATTTTATTAGGGGGCTTAGAGTAGGTGTAATTAGTTTAAAATTGTTGTAATATTTTTCTTATGTTTGTAAATATTTTATTATTTTCTGTAACTTAGTTCTTTTTTATTTTTTGTACTTTAGATAGTTTATTTAATTTTATTTATTTGTAGCAATTGTGTTTAATTAATTTATTGATAGTGTAGTGTTAGGTTAATTGTAGGTAATTGTAGGTAGTTTATTTAATTATTTTATTGATAGGGTAGTGTTAGGTTTAATTATATCTTAGGTTAGGATTTATTTTACAGGTAAATTTGTAATTATTTTAACTAGGTAACTATTAAATAGTTCTTAACTATTTAATAGCTATTGTACCTGGTTAAAATAATTACAAAGTTGCCTGTAAAATAAATATTAATCCTAAAATAGCTATAATATAATTATAATTTATATTGTAGCTATATTAGGATTTATTTTACAGGTAAGTATTTAGCTTTAAATAGGAATTATTTATTTAATAAGAGTTAATTTATTTCGTTAGATAAAAATTATATTTAACTTAGGGGGGTGTTAGTGTTAGGGTTAGACTTAGCTTTAGGGGTTAATACATTTATTAGAATAGCGGTGAGCTCCGGTCGGCAGATTAGGGGTTAATAATTGAAGGTAGGTGTCGGCGATGTTAGGGAGGGCAGATTAGGGGTTAATACTATTTATGATAGGGTTAGTGAGGCGGATTAGGGGTTAATAACTTTATTATAGTAGCGCTCAGGTCCGCTCGGCAGATTAGGGGTTAATAAGTGTAGGTAGGTGTCGGCGACGTTGTGGGGGGCAGATTAGGGGTTAATAAATATAACATAGGGGTCGGCGATGTTAGGGCAGCAGATTAGGGGTACATAGGGATAACGTAGGTGGCGGCGGTTTACGGAGCGGCAGATTAGGGGTTAAAAGTGTAATGCAGGGGTCAGCGATAGCGGGGGCGGCAGATTAGGGGTTAATAAGTGTAAGGTTAGGGGTGTTTAGACTCGGGGTACATGTTAGGGTGTTAGGTGCAGACTTAGGAGGTGTTTCCCCATAGGAAACAATGGGGCTGCGTTAGGAGCTGAACGCTGCTTTTTTGCAGGTGTTAGGTTTTTTTTCAGCTCAAACAGCCCCATTGTTTCCTATGGGAGAATCGTGCACGAGCACGTTTTTGATGCCGGCCGCGTCCGTAAGCAACTCTGGTATCGAGAGTTGCATTTGCGGTAAAAATGCTCTACGCTCCTTTTTTGGAGCCTAACGCAGCATTTGTTTGAACTCTCGATACCAGAGTTAAATTTATGGTGCGGCCAGAAAAAAACCCGCGGAGCGTTAACAGCCCTTTTACCGCCGAACTCTAAATCTAGGCCTATGTGTAATTTAAATACAAATTTTATGTTTTTGAGAAAATACGATTTTTGGTGAACTGTTTTTTATCATGTTTGATGCAACTTAACAATACATTTTTTTACCTGAGTATTTTTGTGTGAATGGTTTAGTTAAAGGGACATGAAACCCACATTTTTTCTTTCATGATTTAGAAAGAGAATGCAATTGTAAACATCTTTCTAATTTACTTCTATTGTCTAATTTGTTTTATTCTCTTGATATTCTTTGCTGAAAAGCATATCTAGATATGCTCAGTAGCTGCTGCACATAAAAGCCTCATGTGATTGGCTCACCCATGTGCATAGCTTTTTCTTCTAATAAGGATATCTAAAAAATGAAGCAAAATAAATAGTAGAAGTAAATTGTAATGTTGTTTAAATGTGTATGTTCTATCTGAATCATGAAAGAAAGATTTTAGGTTTAGTGGCCCTTTAATTCATTTTGTAGGATTTTTAAATTACCATTTTCATTGTGAACTTTTGTAATGTCTAAATCTAGTTCCCATACAAAAATGCAGTATACGCCCCTTTAGCGAGGCACCCTGTTTTCAGGGTAAAAAGTCCTGTTGGGAATGAGAATATCCCACAAGTAATGGATGATCCGTGGACTGGATACACCTTACAAGAGAAATGGTCCGGCTTCTATACTTACATTCTTGCTTTTCAAATAAAGATACCAAGAGAATGAAGAATGTTTGATAAGAGTAAATTAGAAAGTTGCTTAAAATTGCATGCTCTATCTGAATCACAAAAGAAAAAATTTGGGTTCAGTGCCCCTTTAAGTCAAAACCAAATACCACTATAAAACATGAATCTGAAATTGTAATAATGTTTCAGTTAAACATAAAAAAACTTTTTTATATGCACATTTAAAGTGATGGAAAATAGTGATATTTTAGATGGAGTTTAACTCTTCAGTTGTAATGAACATGCGCTGTAACATACTTTTTAATATAGATATGAAATTCAAATACCCACACTCTGCCGCCCTCTTCAAAACTAATCTTTTTTGTGTTCTACAATCAGTGCTCTAGCTACAACAAAAGTGCCGTACGACTAGAGCACTGATTGGAGAACAGTTCAGACCATTAGCTCACAAAAAAAGATTAATTTTGAAATGGTCGAGGTATTTGAATTTCAGATCTACATTTAAAAGTAAGTTATAGCGCATCTTCTTTACAACTGATTAAACTCCATCTAAAATATCCCTAACATTCCGGATCTGTTTATCCAAAGGGGAGAATTACTTTAAATATGTCATGTTTTGATAATTTTGTAAGCATATGTGCTTAAATATGTAAAGTTTACTTTTTTTTCTAGTGCCCGTTTCAACTTATCTTATTTTTTTCTAATGTGAAGTGTTTTTAAGAAACACTTTCGTTAGAGAAACTGATTTGTGAAATTTCTTGGCTACGTGATAAAAAAAAAAAAGGTTTTCTAAAACTTAAACCACATGCCAAAAAATCTAATTACTTTAAATATTTTATACACATAATAAACAATGAAAATTTAAATGTAAAATGACTGCTAATACATGCAAATACTTTTTAAAAATACAACACAATATTTTTCAAAATGATGTATTAATAGAAAGTAGAAACTGATTGAGTAAAACAGGAAGGTCTACAAGAATTGACAGTCTTAATATTTATCAAATTAGTTTGAAATTAAATAAGTTACATATATTGTTATGCTAATGTATCTATATCATTTTCAATACAAGAAATGCTCTCATGAATATTTAACCAGTACGGATGACAACGAATGTACTATTTAGCAATGCATTATTATGCAGATCGGCATTAATAATAAATAAAACTATCATATAAAATATTAATATTTTGCACGAGCAAGTAACATAATTATAAAGTTATAGCTTCTCAATTGCAAGGTTATATATTGTTCCTGTTTAAAAGCTTACCAAATTACTTATATGAAAATTCCCATAGACTTTAAAAATTAATTTTGTAGGAAAAAAAGTTTTATCCTGGAATAGAATATACTTATAATTTATTAATCATTAAAGGGGTTATTCTGTTGCAAATATTGCATGCTCTAATATGTAGAACAGGACATTTTGGCATTAACCCCTTTTATACACCCCTGTGCTAAGCCAATTTTGAGTTTGTTTTTTTTCTGCTTACATTTAAGCATTATCAAATGACTTATTTAGGTGGGTAACACACACACACAATTTATATTTAATTTTTCCAGTGGTCCTACTAGATTCAAAATATATTATTATTGTATTTATCTTTCATGGAATGTTAGAAGCATGCAACAAAATCCCACTTCTAATAAGCACACACCAACTGTAATAACAAATTCACTAGTACTTTGTTACTTAGAAAAAACAGGACCCAATTCTAAAAGGCTCTCTGGGCTGGTGAGATTCTATAAGAATGCTCGCCGGTCCTTCTATTTCCCTTGTGGCATTATCGAAAGCGACTTTTTACCCTGAAAACAGGGTGCCTCGCTAAAGGGGCGTATACTGCATTTTTGTATGGGAACTAGATTTAGACATTACAAAAGTTCACAATGAAAATGGTAATTTAAAAATCCTACAAAATGAATTAAAGGGCCACTAAACCTAAAATCTTTCTTTCATGATTCAGATAGAACATACAAATTTAAACAACATTACAATTTACTTCTATTATTTATTTTGCTTCATTTTTTAGATATCCTTATTAGAAGAAAAAGCTATGCACATGGGTGAGCCAATCACATGAGGCTTCTATGTGCAGCAGCTACTGAGCATATCTAGATATGCTTTTCAGCAAAGAATATCAAGAGAATAAAACAAATTAGACAATAGAAGTAAATTAGAAAGATGTTTACAATTGCATTCTCTTTCTAAATCATGAAAGAAAAAATGTGGGTTTCATGTCCCTTTAACTAAACCATTCACACAAAAATACTCAGGGAAAAAAATGTATTGTTAAGTTGCATCAAAAATTGATAAAAAACAGTTCACCAAAAATCGTATTTTCTCAAAAACATAAAATTTGTATTTAAATTACACATAGAAATTTGTATATATAAGTATAAAATACAATGAGTAATTGTTGTTTTTCCATAACATGGGCTGAATATGGGCTCTTATTATTTATATAGGAGACATCTCACCACTTGCAAGGAAAACCCCGCCTAATGCGGCAAAAAATTTATAGAACCAGCCCCATAATATCCAGTGTGGTAAATCCCTGGGAACGCTATCACCTCAGTTAATGGAAACCACCACTGGCACTAAAAGTTAATACCAAGGGGTAGAGTTATCAAGCAGCGGATGCTGCAATCTACTCCCAAAGTTTCTGGCTCGTCTGAAACTTAAGTTAAGAAGTAGCGGTCATAAGACCGCTGCTCCTTAACTCGTCCGCCACCTCTGACACCCCCTACTAGAGGCCGATTGGCTGCGAATGTGCAGGGGGCGGCATTGCACAGGAATTTCACCAGAAATGCTTGTGCAATGTTAAATGCTGACAGCGTATGCTGTCGGCATTTAGCGATGAAGGGCAGACATGATTCACTATAGGGAATTATGTCTGTCTGGGGTATGATAAATCTACCCCTAAGTGTTTATTTAGTGTTCATTTGAAATCTTCATGACATTTCAGCTCACTCTTGAGCCTTTCTCAAATGAACAAATACTATAAATAAAAATAGTAAGTGCAGCCTTAACATACCAACCACCCAATCAGACAAAATACCTCAATTCCTCACTTCTCAGACAAAATAACTCAATTCCTCACTTCTCAGACAAAATAACTCAATTTACCACTTCTCAGACAAGCATTCTGATAACCAGAAGTGATGCTTCAACACAACCGGAAGTGACATAACTGTCACTCTGGTAACTCAGCAAACCGTATTTATGGCAACCCAACGCTAAGAGAATGCATGTAAACAAAACTTACATTGAGATTAAACTCTCTTTTATTTCATCATTCTTTCATCTAACTATATATTTGCTGTTATACTGCATCATTATTCTAAATGATTAAAATCAAAGCAAACTCTCAGAACTCATTACTGAACAGATATAATCTGCCACCCATATCCCTATAGAGCACTTTGTGACACCTATAGCATGATAGAAACTGGAAGCAGGTCACCAGTTTTCATGTGTGATCTTAATAGATCAGGTGCCCTCTTTATGTCAAGGAGGGATAGAACTAAACAACAGCTAGAATTAAAAGCAAATGGATTTTTCATCTAGACACTGGGACTCCCATGGACTTGAATTGATGTTGAGTCTCAGCTGCTTTTGTGACTAATTATCTAAACCTCTTGTATTCCTGTATTGTGTGTGAATAGTTAAATTATTCGTTTTGTATGTTTTTAAATTATTAATTAAATTGTGTGCTTTTGTACTGTATGCGTCTCCTTCCCATACGCAAATGCAGTATACGCTTTGATGGAACCTGTCTACCCTGACTGGGTAGCTCCCCCAAAGGATCTTTCCAACACCTGGAACCTGTCGCTATGCAGCGGAGAAGAGTGATTATAGCAGAAGTCCACCTAAATAACTAGACAGACTAGCATTTAGATTAAACAAGAACTGTTTTTATTGGGAAAACACACCGTTTATATACATTATCTCATCAAGATAAGAGACTTATCAGTCCCCTAAATCTCCCTCCATTTCCGCCCCTCCAGAAAGGCTGGTGCTATCCCTAGAGTTCATTGTCCCATAGTGTCCAGCGGTATAAGGATGTGACCTGCGAACACCGGGTATGTTGGATGATGTGGCTGACTTGCAGTTCCAGGGGCCATGTCGATGGATAGGGACTGGGTGGTCAGGGACCAGATCTTTTCTGATGATGTGTAACCCATAAACAAAGTAAATCCAAGGTCTGGGAGGTCGCGGTGGCTCTCAAATAGCCCAAATCCGCTTAGAAACCGGAGGGGGTGAGGTAGTAGGGGGGCTGGAGGTTTAATCCCTGCAGCCCGGTATCGGCGACAGCTGCCCCCTTCCAGTTCGGCAGACCCTGATAGATCAACACACGAGTCGGCCTGGGGCTGTTCGAGGAACTATTCCATTTCAGTTTGCTGGGAAATTCCATCAGTGTTTCCATTGCTCTTTCCCGGCCTGTACTGAATTTCAAAGTTGAAGGGCTGCAGGGCTAAACTCCACTGCAGCAATCATCCATTGTCCCCAGACACTCTGTTGAGTCATACGAGGGGGTTATGATCTGTAAGGATGGTGAAAGGCCTCCCATAGAGGTAAGTCTGCAGTTTTTAAGGGCCCACACTAGGGACAGGCACTCCTCCACCGCTGCGTAGCTTACTTCCCTGAGCAACAGCTTCTGGCTGATGTAAGCTACGGAGTGGTCCTGACCCTCCTCAGCTGTCTGGCTTAGGACTGCTCCCAACCCAACCATGGAGGCATCTGTGTGGACATAAAAATGTTTGGTGGGGTCAGGAGCAGCTAGGACAGTGGCAATGATCAAGGCAGTCTTGAGGCTCTGGAAGGCAGTCTCACATTCTGGGAACCACAGGACCTGTCGGGGGAGTCGCTTACGTGTTAGGTCAGTCAGGGGCTTGGCCAGGGCACTGTAATTTGGGGACAAATTTACGGTAATACCCGGCGGTTCCTAGAAAAGCTAGGACTTATGTTTTGGTCTTGGGGGCTGGCCAGTTCGCCACTGCCTCAATTTTGGCTGGCACCGGCCACTACTTTCCACAGCCCACTCGGTGGCCCAGGTACTGGACCTCCGAGCATCCTATGGTGCATTTGTCTGGCTTCAGGGCCAGACTGGTGGCCCTGATGCAATCTAAAAGGACGCCTAGGTGAACCAAATGGTCCTCCCAGGTGTTGCTATAGATGGCGATGTCATCCAGGTATGCACACACATAGTCCTGGAGGCCATCCAGAAGGCAATCCACCATCCTTTGGAAGGTAGCTGGGGCATTGTTCATCCCAAACGGCATGACCTTGAACTGGTAGAGGTTGAAAGGGGTGATGAAAGCAGACTTGGGGATGAACCCTGAGGTCTAAAGGGATCTGTCAGTATCCCTAGCAGATGTCGAGGGTGGTCAGGAAGTGGCCGCAAGTGATTCTGTCTAATAGGTCATCGAGTCAGGGCATAGGGTAGGCATCAGTTGTGGTTCAGTCATTGAGCTTATGGTAGTCAATGAAGAACTGGGTAGTCCCGTCCTTCTTGGGTACCAGCACCACCGGGGAGGCCCAGGGACTGTTGGATGGTTCAACAACACCTAGGTCCAACATTCCCCTGAGCTCGTGGTGCATACTGTCCCTGACTGCCTCTGGGACCCT
Organism: Bombina bombina; assembly: GCF_027579735.1. Lineage (NCBI taxonomy): Eukaryota > Metazoa > Chordata > Amphibia > Anura > Bombinatoridae > Bombina > Bombina bombina. The sequence continues at coordinate 278,340,594 of NC_069505.1, forward strand.
GTAGGCTGCTTGTCGTAGGGGGGACTGTCCCGGGGTCTCTTCTCAGTGTGTGGCTGCTGCAGTGTACCCAGGGACAGTGGAGAACATATCTCGTCTGTCTTCAAGGAGTCACCGGACTTGCTCTCTCTGTCCAGTCTCTAACCTCCCGTCTAGGAGTATGTCGGCTACTCCTTGGGGGGTCTCATTTTGTCCAGGGAGCTCCGGCATGGGAAGACTCTCAGAGTCCTCCACAGCCGGAGCACAGATGGCAGCCACCTCCTGGGTACTTTCTAGGTATGCCTTTAACATGTTTACATGAAAGGTCCGGAAGACTCAGTCATCTGAACATTTGGCTACCAGGTAGTGTCACTTAGCTGTTCCACCAGCTGGTAGGGCCCCTGCCAGGAGGACTGTGGCTTTTCTGTTTTGACAGACTTCAGAGCTAAGACCTTCTGCTCTATGGTCAAGGTCAGAGTACAAGCATTCTGGTCTTACCACCATTTCTGTTTTCCTTGAGCAACCTGAAGGTTCTCTCACACCCTGTCGGCGAGGTCCTTCAGTTGGTCCCTAAGTTGGAGGACGTACTCCACAACTGATGGTCCTTCCTCTTCTATGGGCCCCTCCCAATGGGTTTTCACTAGGTGTAGGGGTCCCCTTATCTTCCGGCCATACACTAATTAGAATGGGGAGAAAAAGGTGGATTTGTCTCGGTAAGCAAAGGGGAGGTGTGGCAGGAATCTCTCCCAGTCCTTGTGAGTGGATGAGAACATCCTGAGCAACTGCTTAAGGTCCCATTAAACTGCTCACATAGACCATTAGTCTGGGGGTGATATGGTGCACTGTGCAAGGGTTTTATCTTGCATAGCCTCCACAACTGCCGGGTGATCTCTGCAGTGAATTGGGTTCCCTGGTCGGAGATCACTTCCTGGGGGAAGCCTACCCTAGTGAATATCTGGAGCATTGCATCTGCCATGGTCTCCGCTTGGATATTGGCCAGGGGGATTGCCTCAGGGTATTGGGTAGCATAGTCAACAACTCTAAGTATATACTTCTTCCCAGTGGGGCTAGGTCAGGCCAAAGGTCCAATTATGTCTACTGCTACTTTACTTAAGGGCTCATCAATAATGGGAAGGGGATTCAGGGGAGCTTTAGTGTGGTATTCTGTCTTCCCTACTTTCTGACAGACTGGGCAAGTTTTACAGTAGTCCTTAATGTCTACTGTAATCCCTGGCCAAAAGAAGATCTGGGCCAGGCGGTGGTGGGTCCTGAACTTTCCTAAATGTCCAGCTAGAGGAATATCATGTCCTATCTGCAGCAGGTCAGACCGAGACTTCTTCAGTACAACCAGCTGATGTTTGGGCACCGACCCTTTTCTCCTCTCGGAGATCCAGTACAGGAGCCCGTTCTCCCACTGGAAACGTTCCTCCCTGGGGGCCCTGGGGGTCAGTACCTACTCGGTCTCGGTAAGGGGCCTTTCATACTGCTCTACCCAAAGAAGTCTTCAGTTGGTGGTTTGGACGTTCCAGGTAGATGGAAGAATCCCAACGCTGCCAACCAATGTGACGGAACCTGGCTACCCTGACTGGGTAGCTCCACCAAAGGATCTTTCCTACACCTGGAACCTGCTGCTATGCAGCAGAGAAAAGTGATTATAGCAGGAGCCCACCCAAATAACTAGGACTAGCATTTAGGTGAAACAAGAACTGTTTTTATTTTGAAAACACACAGTTTATATACACAATCTCATCAAGATAAGAGCCTAAATCTCCCACCATTCCCGCCCCTCCAGACAGGCTGGCGCCATCCCTAGAGTCTATTTTCCCATAGTATCCAGCAGTATAAGGATGGTGGTTCCGGGATGATCCCGGTGGAGCAGTGGCACTTCCAGGGTGTCATTTTGAAGCACTCAGTCCCAAACTGCTACAGTCCAAAAAGCGACATGATCCATGGCTGAGGGCCAGAGCTATGGGTGATTCAACGTACACCGGGAAGGCCACTTAGGAGTGGGGGTTGTAGAGAGGGGTCTGGAACCCCTGGTACCCAAGGGAGCTCCCCTCCGGTAATCACTCCACCTCTTGCCCTCCCCAAGGGGTACCATTCCCCTTAAGAGTGGAGCTCTGGGACAAGGGGCCGCTGGAGCTACCTGGGGTAAGAGACACCGGGTATGCAAGATGATGTGGCCGACTGGCAGTCCCAGGGGCCCGGTCGGCTGGATAGGGACTGGGCGGTCAGGGACCAGCTCTTTTTTTTTTTTTTCCTTTTTCTCCCTTTTTTTTTTATTTTTTTTTATTTTTTTTTATTTTTTTTATTGAGGCTGTAAAATGAACAGAACAGGCAAACAATATGACAATTCCAGAAAAGACAGTAACATCCAAATCACTGAGTTATACATAGTGAGACATAATTATAATTCGCCTGAATGTAAAAGTAAAATAAACCTCAAGTTTTCTATTAAAGTGTATCCCCTCAAAATATAGTGATGCCAGATAGACTGTGTTCCCACAGTGACAGCAAGAGGCCACTCGTGGGCTTCTTATAAAGGGTTTTTTGACAGGATAGGGAACTTTGGGGGAGAAATAATACAACCAGGTGGGCCACTTTTGGACCCCTGAAACTATATACAATAACAATTGGTAGTATGGAAATGTAAAGATTTAAAATATTGACAATTTGAAAATTTGGACCACCTCATTGAAGGAGCTTCTTATTACTTGCCTTGCTGACTCCATATTCAATTAGTCTTTATAAGGAAAGGGTTATCTAGGGTTGAGGGTAATTTAGATTATTCGCCGTGGTGTAAGCTGCAGAGTGTCTCATGTATGGGCTGGGGACAAGGCATTTAGCTGATCACACAATTTACTACCTTGGTTGTCGGCAGCGCAGCAACAATAGCTGTGCTTGCAATAGGAGAAGAGCTAAAATTAGTAATATATGCATAGATATAAATGGAATAGTTATGAACTAAAGCGGAGCCAAACCAGCACCTTCCACAGCATTAAAATAAAGATAAATTCAGATTAAGCAACTGCGTTCATTACAGGGCATAGGTCTATAAAACTATACAGTAAAGGGGATGTTGCGTTTCAATTCACATAATAGTCTACAGGTTGGCCACCGATTTATATTGTCAGATCTTCACATGTTGTATTAGCTTGGAGAGAGAAAAAGCAACCCCCTAAACACTGAAGCAGTCAATATAGGGCCAGAGAATGTGTAGTAAAGACTGTATAAATAGCATTGGCCCCTTTAGTTACTAAGACAGGTTACAATAAAACTATGTTAGTATATACTATGCCTTAATAAGCTGTAGGAAGGGGAAATAAATGTATAGTTAACAGGGACCTGGCAACATCCTGTCAAGGATAAACAGTTAATGAATAAAATAAGCACCATATTTAGTCCCTTCTAAAGAATTTAGGTAATCACCAGTATTAGTTAGGAGCTCTGTAGCAAACATCAACATGCAACATATTAAACAATATATGAAATCAACTAGCATTAACTTCTATAACTATATTATTCTTAGATATCAGGCTCCATAGCCATTAACGTGGATGTTTTAATAAATGGCAGAGGAGGTTAAAAAAGAGCACCCCAATCAGTTCACTGTCCCACCGCAGCTGGTTGGCAAAAAAAGGCGGGGGAACAATCTTTATAGTGAGATTACTATAGTCAAGCAGGTAATTATTACTCCCCCCAGGAGAAGCAGTCAGTCTCTCACCGGTCAGACCTCTCTTTCCATGAGCTAAGAGTCGCTGTGTTCAGCCAACACCAACCTTGAGAGACTTTGTCACACAGAGAAGTAGGCATCCGGGTTGCAGCAGCATGTCAAGTAGAATTGGAGACCATTCCTTTCGGGTATGTATAGGTCCCGTTCCCAGCTGCTCGGTGGATGATGCGTTGGGAGCCACATGGGTAAAGAGGAAGGGCAGCACAATTTTTTGGAATCGGGTTTCTTCTCTACAGGGCTTTAATGGGTCCAGATCCCATAAAGAGTCAGTGCAGTCCAACGGGAAAACAGCTGCCCCATACAGCCCGGAATGCTGAGCTCCAAAGGCCTCTGCCTCACAAATATCGATCTGGCGTGTCAGCTTTGCAGTACTCTGTATGTTCTGGAACTGTCTATCAACTCTGCTTGGCTTTGGAAGTGGCACAGCCTCAACCGGGTACAAAAGGTTATGTCTGGGCTCTACCTCCCCAATCTGGGCTACTGGATCTGAGTTGCCGCCGTTTTGCTCTGGCTGATCCCAGAAGATCCGGAGTGCACCCGCAGTCTGTGAATAGGTCCAAGAGGACTGCTGGTCTGCTTCTGCATCGCGATGGTGAGGGGCAGAATATGGTGATTGCTGGGGTCCCAAAAACTTGGCGCTCATACAGAGCTCCCCATCTGATGCTCCTCTGTTGCACCCCTTATGTATAGTTTCCCGGATCGAGCTGCAGGCTTCATGAAGTATTTCTGTTAAGGCTGCCTGGTGAAATTCAAGGAGCTTGCTGAGCTCCAGTATAATCGCCTCTGTTATCGCAATTGCCCAAGGCAGTACTGTTGTTAGGTGTCTTATTGAGAATGATGAGGTGGTTCTTAGAGATAGAATAAGGGCAACAACTTTGTGCTGCTAATAACCCAGAATCAGAATACAAAGATCCCAGGGGGGGGGGGGGGTCATATGTGCGGCAGCCTCGACAACACAGAGTAACTGAGTCACAGAGTAGGCCTGCTTGCCATGCGGTCAGCTTCAATGCAGTCTAGATGAGGAGCCTAGGAAGGTCAGTCTATGCGATTATGTCTCACCGACTCCTCTAGGGTACCTTCAGGGCACTTTAACTAATATGTCAGAAACAAAATTATGGTTGTTTTGAGAAAAAAATATAGTTAAAACCAAGCAGGAATCAGGAGCTCTTCACATATACGTCCTTCCACAACAGCTGTAGGCTCCGCCCCCCAGGGACCAGCTCTTTTCTGATGATGTGTAACCCATAAACAAAGTAAATCCAAGGTCTGGGAGATTGCGGTGGCTCTCAAATAGCCCAAATTTACTTAGAAACCCGGAGGGGGTGAGGTAGTAGGGGGGTGGAGGTTTAACCCCTGCAGCCCGGTATCCATGACATACACCTCTTAGCAAAACCCCCTGGTTTCAGGGTAAAAAGTGGCTTTATATAATTCTACCAGGGAAATAGGAGGATTCTTACAGAATCTCACCAGCACAGAGACCTTTAGATAATCAGCCTCTAAATTTAATTTATTAATAAGCTCCTAACAGTTTATAGTACTGTTACTACTGTAATCACCTCACTGAATTGTCATCAAGGGTAGCTAAATTTAAAAGAGCTGCCCATGAAGAACTTTTTTGGGGGGTTACAATATTAACTAGAGGGGCCCCTTTCTGCCTGTGAAGATATAAAACACTTTTTTGTCAGGTGATTACTGCTACTACAGAGGTCATCTGACTATACAGATGAAATTCATATTTTTATTTAAGAGAGAGATTTGTGGACTATAAAATATAATCTCTAGACCTTACAGATTTTCTTTAATTGAGCCCATCGGTTGTGTTATTTTTACTTTCCAATACCACCATCAGAGGCGTAACTAGAAACCACAGGGCCCAGGTGCAAGAATCTAAGAAGGCCCCCCCCCCCACCACCCCTCCAAAAAAAGGGGATAATTGAAAAAGCAAGCAATTTTCTTTCGAAAAAGAGTCTTTGAGGGTAGTGACTAGTAAGTAGGGATAGGCGAATATTTCTAAAATTTCAAAATTTAAAACAAATTTGAATACATTCGTTCGTTCGAATCGAATTTAGAATTTTTATATAACATTCTAACATTCTATTTTCGAATTTTCGTTTTCGAATTTTTCAATAAAATTCGAAAATATTTGTTCGAATAATAGAATGTTTAGCTATGTATTCATTCAATTTCGAAATGTAATATTCGAATTTGAATGTCACATTCGAATTCGAATGTGACATTCAAATTTGAAATAGTATTTCTAGTCTACAACTGTGTTTAATGAGTGTAATATTCGAATTCGAATGCTACATTCGAATGTGACATTCGAATTCGAAATAGTATTTCTAGTCTAATACTGTGTTTTATAAATGTAATATTTGAATTTCAATGTGATATTCAAATGTAACATTCGAATTCGAATGTGACATTCAAATTCGAATGTGACATTCGAAAACTGTAAATAACATTCGAAAATCAAATTTTTAAGAATATTCATTCTTATCAACATTCTATTATGTAAATCGAATTTCTACAATAACATTCGTTCTAACATTCGAATTCGGATATAAACACATTCGCCCATCCCTACTAGTAAGGTAGATAAAACCTAGGAGGTTGAACAACTTTACCTATCCAGCCTATTCAATGCCTGACACTTTTGTGTTCTACTCCTCCTGTGATGTCACCACACATGGGACATCATTATGGCCTGGGAGTGCCCTCCACAGTACATCAGCGAATAGCTTCTTATAGTGCCAGGGATAACTGAAAACATCATTGGATTGGTGATCCCCCTTCATGACTCACACAGCCAGCAATGCGCATGACAACAACGATTATAATGCGGATCGAAAGGGATAAAAATCCCGCACTGATAAAGTACTTAATCACATAGCAGAACATGGCTATGACAATAGTAACATGATCCATATAGCAGATCACTGACTATGAGAAGAGTCACATGGCCCATATAGCAAAACATGGATATGACAAGAGTCACATGACCCATATAGCAGATCACTGACTATGACAAGAGTCACATGACCCATATAGTAGATCACTGACTATTACAAGAGTCACATGACCCATATAGCAGAACATGGCTTGGACAAGAGTCACATGACCCAGTCAATCACTGCCTGTGTCTAATATTGCTCTAGCTTAATCCGTAATGCTTGTGATGATATTTTAAGTAAATGGTAAAATTATTCATGTCAGACAGCTGTTTAAACACACTACTTCCCCCCTTGAAATGGATTTCTATTATGGTGTTCTAAAGTTATTTCTGTCAGTTAGCGAGGACTCTAAAATATATTAATTGCACAAATGTCAAAAATTTATATTAATGGTTACGTGAATTAAACGCATTTAAACACATTAGGCAGTCATCTTAAATATTGAATGAACTGCCATGTTTTACTTTATCTTTGGTTGCTTATCTTCAAAGGAGGTTTGTAAAAAGTCTTTGTGAAAGCCTACAAGAAAATTCTGTAATAACCCTGTTTATTATGGTTTTAGTCAGGTTTTTTTTTTGTGTGCATTTAAAGGGATATTAAACCCAAGTTTTTTTTTAAAAAAAACAGGGATGTTAGCTTAGGAGCCGGCCCATGTTTGGTTCAGCACCCTGGGTACCAAGAGAACAAAAACAAATTGATAATAGGAGCAAATTAGAAAGTTGCTTAATATTGCATGCTCTGTCTGAATCATTAAAGACTTAGTAGTCATTTTGCTTTATATTTCAAATTTTTGTTTTCTAGTTCGAAAGGAAGGTATTAACTGAAATGTTATGCAGCTTTTTCACATGGTCATTGTAAATTGATTGAAATACAGGTCCACTAAAAACTGTAGATTTGAATACTTGACAAATACACAATAAAAAGACAATGCAATAGCACTTACTTTGAATTTGAAATGAGTAGTGGAATATTTTCCTCCCCTGTATCATGTCACAGCCATCAGCCAATCAAAAAATTCACATAAGTATATACTGTGCACCAGGAGTCAAGTCCTACAAAAAAGCATGGGAACCCATCAAGACTTCCACCCCCTCACAATTAATATTGTTGTATACACACACACAGACACACATTGTATTTATATGTATATAATCTATACACTTTCATCAATGAAAGCAAAGTAAATCCAATGAAGGGTTGAATGGTTACCTTTGGGCCTGAGACTCCTTCTCTGTCACAGAGTCTCACCCACTTAAGATGCAATATTCCTATTTCTGCTTAGGGTAGCATAATAACCCCAAGCAAGCCAGACAGAAATGTAAGCACCATGTTTTCCACACAGTGCAGGGTGATCACACAGCAAGGACACTGACAGGCTTGCATTTAGTGTATTGTAGGAAGTGTTACTGCCCATTACTAAAGGATCTCACTATCCCTCTAACCAGACTGTGCTCCAGCTCCTCCCACCAGCAGCAGCAGTGTTTATTGAAGTGTTTCTGTTCTCTGTCCAGAGGGAACTTAGTTCCTCCTACAAAAATAGTGCAGGAACTCCGTTCCCATCCGTTCCCGCTCGACTTGACCCCTGCTGTGTACTTTTGAACATAATCAGTAGGAGCTGGAGCTTCAGAAAATATGTATATAATTTTTTTTGCCTGTTTTGATAATAAAGTATATTGGAAAGTTGTTGTTTTTTAAGTGCATGATTTATCTGAATCATGAAACTTTAATTCTGACATTAGTGGACCTTTAATTATATAGAAGAACAAAATAAAACACAATTCTAAATGTCAGATTCATGTGTGATAGATAAATCAGCCTTTTGTGTGTATTTAAAAAAAAAAAGTTAATGTAGGAATCATTAGAAAATTATATGTTGTAACTTGAATGTGATAATATTCAATAAACAGCTGTGTAGTGTATTTGTTACAAACATAGCAATTAACTAAGCTCTATAGAAATTGCAGAATGAGTTGGGAAAATTCGTTTACGCAACATTAAAGAGACATGAAACACAAAATGTTTATTTCACGATTCAGAGAAGCCAAACTATTTTAAACAACCTCTATTATCAAATTTGTGCTGTTCTCTTGGTATAATTTGTTGAGAGTAGCAATTCACTACTGTGAACTACAGGTAAGCCAATGACAAGAGCCATGTATGTAAAGCCACCAATCAACAGCTAGCTCACAGTAGAGCTTTGCTGTTTGTGAACCTACCTATGCATTCTTTGCAATAAAGGATAGCAAGAAAACAAAACAAATTTGATTATAGAAGTATAGAAAGTTGTTTAAAATTGTATGCTCTTACTGAATCATGAGAAAAATACATTTCATGTCCCTTTAAACTTTCATGATTCGTATATAGCATACCATTTACCAAATTGACTATATATATATATATATATATATATATATATATATATCCTCTTTTGAATAGAATACCTACGTAGGTTCAGTAGTGTGCAAGAGTGTTGAGCACTATATGGAAGAAGTTTTTAATAATGTGTATAACTCCTGAGCCTACCTAGGTAAGCTATTTGATAAAATATATAAAGGAATCTGGGAGCTAGCTTAACACATCTGGGGAGCCAAATACAATATGCATATGTAGGTAGTCATAGTCACCAATTACCAGCTAGCTCACAGTAGAGCATTGCTGCTTTTGAGAATATTTAAGTATGCTTTTTGACTAATAACAAAGTACATTTGATACAAGATGTGGTTATTAAAGCGACACTGAACCCAATTTCTTTCTTTCGTGATTTAGATAGAGGCCTCTAGTGATCAAGCCGTCAACCGCAAACACGCTGGAATTCCGCAGCATATTTGTGGCGAGGCTGATTCGCTGTAGTTATCAAGTCCTACAGCCTGGTAAAAGTAGAATCTAGTGACGTAACATATGATCTGCCGGACTCAGTCCGTCACAGATCGATGGTTACGTCACTACAGATGTTCCGAATGCAAGTTCGGCACAATCTTACTACTTTTGCAAGTTATCAAAGAACAACCAGGTACACTCGCCACTATTCCGGGCCATCGTACCTGGTTTTCAATCCGCCGCCCTGGAGGCGGCGGATCCCATAGGAATCAATGGGAGTCTGACAGCAGAGAGAGCTCATGTTCGCTGCTGCCCGATATCACATTGATTCCGATGGGAAATGTCTGCACCTAGCACCCTAACATGTACCCCGAGTCTAAACACCCCTAATCTGCCCCCCTACACCGCTGCCACCTACTTTATACTTATTAACCCCTAAACCGCCGTAACTATAATAAATATATGAACCCCTAAACCGCCGCTCCCGGACCCCGCCGCCACCTACATTATACCTATTAACCCCTAATCTGCTGCCCCCTATACCGCTGCCACCTACATAAAGTTATTAACCCCTACCTTGCCGATCCCGGACCCCGCCACAAATAAATTCAATGTTTAACCCCTAAACCGCCACACCCAGAGCCCTCCGTCACCTACATTACATTTATTAACCCCTATGATGCCCCCCTACACCACCGCCACCTACATTACATTGAATAACCCCTAATCTACCCCCCCTACACCGCCACCACTATATTAAATGAATTAACCCCTAAACCTAAGTCTAACCCTAACCCTAACACCCCCCTAACTTAAATATTATTTAATTTAATCTAAATAAATATTCCTATAATTAAATATATTAATCCTATTTAAAACTAAATACTCACCTATAAAATAAAACCTAAGATAGCTACAATATAATTAATAATTACATTGTAGCTATTTTAGAGTTTATTTTTATTCTACAGGCAACTTTGTATTTATTTTAACTAGGTACAATAGCTATTAAATAGTTATTAACTATTTAATAGCTACCTAGCTAAAATAACTACAAAATTACCTGTAAAATAAATCCTAACCTAAGTTACAATTACACCTAACACTACACTATCATTAAATAAATTAAATTAATTAACTACAATTATCTAACATTAAATAAAATTAACTAAAAATAAATAAAGTACACAAAAAACAAACTCTAAATTACAGAAAATAAAAAAATTACAGGAATTTTAAACTAATTACACCTAATCTAGGCCCCCTAATAAAATCAAAAAGCCCCCCAAAATAATAAAATGCCCTACCCTAAACTAAATTACAAATAGCCCTTAAAAGGGACTTTTGCAGGGCATTGCCCCAAAGTAATCAGCTCTTTTACCTGTAAAAAAAAGAAATACAACCCCCCACATTAAAACCCACACACCCCTACTCTAAAACCCACCCAATCCCCCCTTAAAAAACCTAACACTACCCCCTTGAAGATCACCCTACCTTGAGCAGTCTTCACCCAGCCGGGCACAAGCAATCATCCGATCCGTCCAGAAGTCTTCATCGAATCCGGGCAGAAGAGGTCCTCCAAGCGGCAGATGTCTTCATCCAAGCGGCATCTTCTATCTTCAATCAACCGGAGCGGAGCCATCTTGAATCCAGCCGACGCAGAGCCATCCTCTTCTTCCGATGTCCTAACACTGAATGAAGGTTCCTTTAAATGACGTCATCCAAGATGGCGTCCCTCGAATTCCGATTGGCTGATAGGATTCTATTAACCAATCGGAATTAAGGTAGGAAAAATCCTATTGGCTGATGTAATCAGCCAATTGGATTGAAGTTCAATCCGATTGGCTGATTGGATCAGCCAATAGAATTGACCTCGCATTCTATTGGCTGATCCAATCAGCCAATCGGATTGAACTTCAATCCGATTGGCTGATTGCATCAGCCAATCGGATTTTTCCTACCTTAATTCTGATTGGTTGATAGAATCCTATCAGCCAATCGGTATTTGAGGGACGCCATCTTGGATGACGTCATTTAAAGGAACCTTCATTCAGTGTTAGGACATCGGAAGAAGAGGATGGCTCCGTGTTGGCTGGATTCAAGATGGCTCCGCTCCGGTTGATTGAAGATAGAAGATGCCGCTTGGATGAAGACATCTGCCACTTGGAGGACCTCTTCTGCCTGGATTCGATGAAGACTTCTGGATGCTTGTGCCCGGCTGGGTGAAGACTGCTCAAGATAGGGTGATCTTCAAGGGGGTAGTGTTAGGTTTTTTTTAAGGGGGGATTGGGTGGGTTTTAGAGTAGGGGTGTGTGGGTGGTGGGTTTTAATGTTGGGGGGGGTTGTATTTCTTTTTTTTACAGGTAAAAGAGCTGATTACTTTGGGGCAATGCCCCGCAAAAGCCCCTTTTACGAGCTATTTTTTATTTAGTTTAGGGTAGGTCATTTTATTATTTTGGGGGGCTTTTTATTTTATTAGGGGGCTTAGATTAGGTGTGATTAGTTTAAAATTCTTGTAATTTTTTTTATTTTCTGTAATTTAGAGGGGTTTTTTTGTACTTTAGTTATTTTTAGTTAATTTTATTTAATGTTAGGTAATTGTAGTTAATTAATTTAATTTATTTAATGATAGTTTAGTGTTAGGTGTAATTGTAACTCAGGTTAGGTTTTATTTTACAGGTACTTTTGTAATTATTTTAACTAGGTAGCTATTAAATAGTTAATAACTATTTAATAGCTATTGTACCTAGTTAAAATAAATACAAAGTTGCCTATAAAATAAAAATAAACCCTAAAATAGCTACAATGTAATTATTAATTATATTGTAGCTATCTTAGGTTTTATTTTATAGGTGAGTATTTAGTTTTAAATAGGATTAATATATTTAATTATAGGAATATTTATTTAGATTAAATTAAATAATATTTAAGTTAGGGGGGTGTTAGGGTTAGACTTAGGTTTAGGGGTTAATTCATTTAATATAGTGGTGGCGGTGTAGGGGGGTAGATTAGGGGTTATTCAATGTAATGTAGGTGGCGGTGGTGTAGGGGGGCAGGATAGGGGTTAATAAATGTAATGTAGGTGACGGAGGGCTCCGGGTGTGGCGGTTTAGGGGTTAAACATTTAATTTATTTGTGGCGGGGTCCGGGATCGGCAAGGTAGGGGTTAATAACTTTATGTAGGTGGCAGCGGTATAGGGGGCAGCAGATTAGGGGTTAATAGGTATAATGTAGGTGGCGGCGGGGTCCGGGAGCGGCGGTTTAGGGGTTCATATATTTATTATAGTTGCAGCAGTTTAGGGGTTAATAAGTATAAATAGGTAATTGTAGTTAATTAATTTAATTTATTTAATGATAGTTTAGTGTTAGGTGTAATTGTAACTCAGGTTAGGTTTTATTTTACAGGTACTTTTGTAATTATTTTAACTAGGTAGCTATTAAATAGTTAATAACTATTTAATAGCTATTGTACCTAGTTAAAATAAATACAAAGTTGCCTATAAAATAAAAATAAACCCTAAAATAGCTACAATGTAATTATTAATTATATTGTAGCTATCTTAGGGTTTATTTTATAGGTAAGTATTTAGTTTTAAATAGGATTAATTTATTTAATTATAGGAATATTTATTTAGATTAATTTAAATAATATTTAAGTTAGGGGGTGTTAGGGTTAGGGTTAGACTTAGGTTTAGGGGTTAATTCATTTAATATAGTGGCGGCGGTGTAGGGGGGTAGATTAGGGGTTAATCAATGTAATGTAGGTGGCGGTGGTGTAGGGGGGCAAGATAGGGGTTAATAAATGTAATGTAGGTGGCGGGGTCAAACATTTAATTTATTTGTGGTGGGGTCCGGGATCGGCAGGATAAGGGTTAATAACTTTATGTAAGGGGCGGCGGTATAGGGGGTGGCAGATTCGGTGTTAATAGGTATAATGTAGATGGTGGCGGGGTCTGGGAGCGGCGGTTTAGGGGTTAATATATTTATTATAGTTGCGGAGGGGTCCAGGAGTGACGGTTTAGGGGGTAATAACTTTCTTTAGGTGCGGGGGCTCCGGGAGCAGCGGTTTAGGAGGTATAACAGTATAGTTTAGTGTGGGTGCTTAGTGACAGGCTAGCAAGAAAGCTGCAAATAAGCCGATGAGCAGCGAGATCAATGACTGTCAGTTAACAACAGTCCGCTGCTCTTCGCTCCGTACTTGGTGCGTGGCTTCTTGACAGCTTTCTTGATAACTTTGGCGAACGTATTCAGGCCCGCGGCGGCGATGTTAGGCGAGCTTAGGCGAGCGTATTGGGCCGGCGAATGCAGGTAAATATGGAGCTTTATAACTAGAGGCCAGAGCATGAAATTTTAAGCAACTTTCTAATTTACTCCTATTATCAAATTGTATTCATTCTCTTGGTATCTTTATTTGAAATGCAAGAATGTAAGTTAACATGCCGGCCCATTTTTTGTGAACAACCTGGGTTGTTCTTGCTGATTGGTAGATAAAATCATCCACCAATAAAAAAGTGTTGTCCATAGTACTGAACAAAAAAAAAGCTTAGATGCATTCTTTTTCAAATAAAGATAGCAAGAGAATGAAGAAAATTGATAATAGGAGTAAGTTGCTTAAAATGTTATGCTCTATCTGAATCACGAAAGAAAAAATGTGGGTTCAGTGTCCCTTTAACAGCTATGTGAATATTCAAGGGATAAAATCACACTTTGCTTTATTGTGATCTCATGAGATTTCTCTGCACTGCTGGGAACTAGCTGGTGATTGGTGGCTACTGGCTACATAAATATAATTGTCATTGGCTCACCTGGATATGAACAGCTAGCTCCCAATAATGCATTGCTGCTGTGGAGCTCACTTTACTTAATTGTTTAACCCTTTTACATGAGTTAAAAGCACAGTAATAAAAGACATTAGAACATTTTCTTTTCACATTTTTATGTCCCTTTAATATTGACTTACATGTTCCTGCAAAGGTTCCTTGGTCTGTGAGCAGCACATCCTAGCACAGATCATCCTCTTCAAATCCAATAAGAAACTAAGCTGAACTGCGAGTTCCCTGGTAACCACTTTCCATAATAAGTCATTTCAACAAATAAACGATATTGTGAGTTGTATGACAGCACTTAACAGTGAAAAAACTATTTCATTACATTTCATTATATTCTTACTTGTATTTGCATCTAATTTTATATACATATTGTTTACATCATTTTAGACAGTTTGCTTCATTTTATTTTTTTTATTTTTTTAACTCAGCCTTGCAAACAACATAAATATGCAAGACCTGCAGAGATAAAGGGCTCACTGAATATACTGAGAGCTGAGAGAACACTTCAGGCACGCCAGCCCACTGACAGCCCTCTGACACTGAAACATTAATTTTACAAAGCAAACAATACACAGAAAATTTGTAGATTTGAGATCATATTACTAAATGTATCGCTATATAGAAAATATACATCTCCCATTTTCTTGTATATTGTTATATATTGTATGTACCTTTCTTAATGCAGAAATTAAGGCCACATCCATTAGTGAGATACAGATCATTCCTTTACTGCACCTTTCTAAGGACTTTAAAGTGCCATAAAACATGTTGAGGTCTGTGTGCATATCCTAAAAAGGCTAATTAAGTAAAAATAGTTTGCTTAAAAAAAATGTTTAAAAATTGCTAGCAAGTATTTTAAAATATTTTTCAAAAATAAGCAAAATTAGTTACATAGCTATGCTGTCTGGAGTAGTCTGATCCACCCCCATTCTCAGTGTTTAGCATCAGAAACACAAGCATTGTATTTCAACTGAGTTCTCAGCTGCTTATTTGCTTCTAAGCAGCTCCAGCAGATAATGATTGTTAAAGTCTTGCATTCTACCAAATCAATGGTAGATATAGATACAGCCATAGAAGGAATTGTGTGTGTGTGTGTGTGTGTGTGTGGGGGGGGGGGTTAGAGCTGTACAATTTGGAAACTTAAAAGAAAGGGTTAATGGGGAGGCACTGCAGTATAAATGTGTAGTTAAAGTAATTAAATTGCATATTATATTTTGTCTCTATCCCAACTTTTGTTTTATCTCCCTTTAAACTTCTATCTAATTAACATAACTAAACGGGGCACAAGGTAAAATGTAGCTAAAACATCTCCTGGTGCTCTCATGTAACCTCCATATAAATTGACAGATACAGTATTTTGACATTTAGCCCAGCATGTTCTACATATGGCCATATACTATGTTATCTCTCATAGTCCCAGTAAAGATTTATTGAATATAAGACAACAGTGAGAAATGCCCCTTTAACTTAAACCAATTGTATGCCATATTTGCCTAATACAATTGTAAGCACTAAGTAGATATGTATTTGCCCTTTCCAGGCAAAGATAAACAGACCAATTAATAGCCTGTTCCAGCCAGCTGTATGTAGGCCAATGATTTCCCCATAAGGTAGGGGCATATAGGATGTATATAGCAGTGATATCCCCTCCAGGCAGCAATATATAAACCACATCAAATTCTTTACCCCAGCAGGATGTGGGTATCTGATCTCGTGTCTTATTACCACTTAGATAGAATGGAACAGAAAGCGCCACTAAATAATGTAGATGATAAGATTTCTTGGGTGGAGTTTGAAAGTGAAATTACTTATATTAAACCAATCTATAATATTTATGGTCTACAAAAGAACATAGACCTTATAGTTGGAAAAAATATTCAGTAATAACTAACAATCTGACACCATGGACTCCCTGATGCTCAAATTTCCTTTGATTGGCAAAGGTTCCACAGCTACCCCCATTGGCGACCTTAGCAACACAGCTTAACCAAGACATATTAAGTGGGAAAATAAGGGACTTTCTAGGAATATTGATGTTCTTAAAGGTCACTCCTTGCTTATAAAGAATCAGTATAATGAATTTTCTTCCCACACCCAAAATTTTAGCTTTGGATCACTGAAGGTCACAAAGTAGCATTCTGCCAACATGCTGCCCCTAAGTTTCACCATAGTCATTAATATACTCTGAGCAAGACATATTGGCAAACAGAGAGATGATGGCACAGATTTAAAGAAAAAGATGACCTGCAGAGGACCAAATACACACACACATATATATATATATATATATACACACACACACTGTGGGGGGAAAGGGGGGATGATATAGAGAGAGATATTGAAAGATACTAAGAGAAAGATAGAGTTTGCATAATCAATGAGAGGCAAATTCAGATATCTAGAGAAACCATCAGAGACTAAAACACAGAGAATGAAACATACAAGAGGTCTACAGAGAACAAAGCAACGAACAATCTACGAAGAAGAGTTTGTTGTTCAGAAAGAACTACAGAATTGAGCATTGTGCCAACACAGCTATATGTATGCCCCAAGCCCAGATGTATATTGTCCCATACACAATTTTTTTTTATCATTATTAAATAGTTGGGAAGAAAACAGTAATCCATTTCATCCTAATTTAGCTTCTTTTATGCTCTGTGATTATGTAGCAAGCCTCTCTAATAACACTGTAATTATTGTAAATGTCGAGCAATAAATTAAGCTAAATAAGGGTTGTGTACTATAGAACTGTTTGTACATTGACATGCATCTATTTACTGAAAAGGTTGGGAACTATTGCTATAGAGACAGATGAACAAAGCTTCAGTAACAAAGAAATGTCTATAGCAGCAATTCCCAACCAGAGTGTTAGATCACTGAGGTTGTCAGATCCCCTAGTATGTTTCTTATACACTCTGGTGTCATAGCAAAATAGGAATATAAAACTAAACCAAAGAAGTCACATGAAGTTTGCTGATTGGTCAAATCATCCAATACAAGAATAGCTTAATGCATTATTGGATGAAACAACAAAGAACAAATGATTTCTTGACAAAATCTCTTTGTTCATTCATTTGTGCTGTTTGGTGCCAAAAAAGGTGCAGGAAGGGGGAAGCAATTATATTGTTTGGTTAATCAGCTCCTTTGTTTGTAGTTATGTAAAGGGTCTCTGACCATTCATCTGTTCATCGTCTCCTGTCCAATCTTGCCATAGTATTACTAATGATTGATGTTAAAGACAGCCAGTCAGGCAATAAAGGTTGGATTTTAATCATACAGGCTTGTCCAATCAAGCCTTAACCTAGCATAAGGTGGTGGGAGACTAGAGGAAGCTCAGTCATATTTAATCACTTTCACAAGAGCTTTTGAACACACATACAGTTGTGTGACTTCGGAGGTTCTGTGAGCTAGTCATTGATTCAAATTTAATCAGAGAGTTGTATGTTATGTTAACTTTGAAAGATAGGGTCTTTTAATTGTTTGAATCCTATAGTGTAAGATTTTTGTTAATATTAGTTGTCTATATTTGCTGTTCCTATTAGAAATAATGATAAGGAATCTGAGTCCAATAGTCATCTAAAACGTATGCTATCATGAAAATTCGACCAAACATCTGGAAAATCTGAACTGGATATTTCTGACTAAAGCAATATTTCGTATAAATAATAGCAAGCAGGTGACAGCAAATTCCAATATGTATTTATTCAAAAAAGACAAAAAAGGGGGCAACGCTTCGGGACCTTATCCCTTAATCATGCCATGCTTAACACAAACACTAAAGTGATTTATATACAGGTGTACCACTAAGTGGCGCTCAAGAACAATTAACTCCTCAAGAAAAGTTAATTATTATTGAGCGCCACCTAGTGGTACACCTGTATATAAATCACTTTAGTGTTTCTGTTAAGCATGGCATGATTATGGATAATGTCCCGAAACGTTGCCCCCTTTTTTGTCTTTTTTGAATAAATACATATTGGAATTTGCTGTCACATGCTTGCTATTATTTATATGGATTTTTGGGCTTTGGGAGTGGCCCATGGGTGACTTGCAATACCGTGCTTGAGTGCTGAAATACCTGTATGCTTAAACCAATATTTCGCCCATGCAATTTTTAACTCACTCTGCGTGGCTGAAAGAAATGGTTAATCACTACCCCTGCTATATGTATCTAGGATAAACCCTTACTCACTTTTGAAAATAGCTTTTAGAATAGGTTAGTCAACTGCTACTGTATATATAAATCATTAAAGTGATTAAACAATATCTTTACATTTGAAAGAAAAATATAATAGTCAAAACTGAAATAAAACAGGTAGGTGGGGTTAGATTTGTCTATGCTTAGAAGATAAAAAAAAAACTAAATATGCCATTGGCTATAAGTGAATGAGATGTAATATGCTATTGGTAGAAACTGAATGGGACATGCATTAAAAAATATACAGAGAAGCCCACTCAATGCCCTCATATAGATGTAATAAATCACAGAGGAATCTACAATGGCTGTGATACTTGGATATGTCTATAGAAATTGATTGAGACTAAGGATATTTGTATGTAGAATGACTGAGGTACAGCAATATCAACATATATTAAAAGAGATAAAGATATCTCGTTTCTACAGAGAATAAATAGAACACAGTTATAGTGTTAGAGACACAGGTAGAGGGTAACAGAGGTATACAGAGACTCTATGAGACATACAGACAAATCTATAGGGAGTGGGGTCAAGAGAGACTGAAAAACATTTAATTGAGGATATATTAAAGACATCTATAAATACTGATTGAGAAACAAGGACTTAAAGAGATAATGAGTAAGATACCCAGAGAGTTAAAGAGACACAGGGTCATATTTATCAAGCTCCGTACGGGGCTTGATGCCCCGTGTTTCTAGCAAGCCTTCAAGCTTGCCAGAAACACAAGTTATGAAGCAGCGGTCTAAAGACCACTGCTCCATAACCTGTCCACCTGCTCTGAGGCGGCGGAAAGACATCGCCAGAAATCAACCCGATTAAATACGATCGGCTTGATTGACACCCCCGGCTAGCAGCTGATTAGCCGCAAATCTGCAGGGGGCGGCATTGCACCGGCAGTTCACAAGAACTGCTGGTGCAATGATAAATGCTGAGAGCGTATGCTGTCGGCATTAATCGATGTGCAGCGGACATGATCTGCAAAATCGGAACATGTCCATTTGCACAATGATAATTTGGCCCCACAGAGATAGAAATACAGAGATATCTGGAGAGATAAAGGGATAGAGAGGTTTCAGGGCATGAGTGAGGCGTACAAAGAATAACCCAATATTAGTACTGTATATGATAGGTTGCAAGAGACAGGGAGAGTCAAATGTGTATCTTAGATGTGTTTAGATTTAATTCTTAAATACCACAACTTATACAGGGAAAATGATAGTTAAAATGCATAGGACTATATATATATACCTATATGTATATATATATATATATGTGTGTATATATATATATAATTAATGGATGTATGGATGTATATATAGGGGTAGATTTATCAAGCAACGAATGCTGCAATCTAACCCCGAAGTTTCAGGTTTGCCTGACACTTAAGTGAAGAAGTTCCTTAACTCATCTGCCACCTCTCAGGTGGCGGAATGCAATCATACCGATCGGATAAAATCGTAATTATTGACACCCCCTGATAGCCGCCAATGTGTAGAGGGCGGCATTGCACAAGAATTTCACCAGAAATGATTGTGCAATGATAAATGCTGACAGCATATGCTGTCGGCATTTATCTATGTCGGGTGGACATGATCCGCTACAGCAGATCATGTCCGCTCGACATTTGATAAATCTACCCTATTGTGTTTATTTTAAAATTAGAGCGGGCCATACTGTTTATATAATGTATGTATGTATACAGTATATACACATGCAACTTGAAAACTGGTGCTCACTAGAATGATAATTGAAGCTTGTCAGATTTTAAAGTCCAGGATGCCATCCATGGCTATACTGGGAAATTTCTGAAGACTGGCCAATCTATCATGCCCCCCCCCCCCAGCCTGCCTGCCTAAATTCAATATAATATACATTTATTTGCAATTATTACGTTATCTTGAATATTGCTATAGTTAGGGGCCCATTTATCAAGCTCTGAATGGAGCTTGAGGGCCCGTGTTTCTGGCGAGCCTTCAGGCAGACAGACATCGCCGAAAATCAACCCGATCGAGTACGATCCGGTTGATTGACACCTCCCTGCTGGCAGCCGATTGTCCGCGAATCTGCAGGGGGCGGCGTTGCACCAGCAGCTCTTGTGAGCGTATTGCTCTCCGCATTCAGCGAGGTCATTGCATTAAACAGAATTTAAATGTATTTGATTTCTAAAAACAGAATTCTTCATAGCAGAAATATACAATTTATTCAGAACCGTTTGCTGTGTTTATCTTCTTTTGTTGGAGAGTCTTTTCTCTCATCTTACATATCTGTGTTTACTATAACTGAATTTTACAACTGTTTATTGGTTTTCTTATTAATTTGTTATTACATGTTATTTCCAGCCTCCCTAAGTGTTAGGCAAAAAAATTTCCATCAATATTATCTTGTCTCTGTGATACTTGAGGAGAGAGGGAACATCAGCCGCAGATGGCACTTGCCGAACTGATAAAGTACTGAGAATACAGCGCATAAAATGGTTCCAAGCTTACAAACAAGTCAATTTAGTTCCTTGTTATAAACACATTTATTTTTTTAGATCAGTGCAGGAGCTTATTTGCATCTGGTCTCTGATTGGCCACAGCAATGGACTTCTGGTAAACATACTTCAGAGTTTTAAAAAATATGTTTCCCTGCACTGTTCTTGAATTTCAAAATTTGGAAGTTTTGCTACCAAATGATAAACTGCTTGAAACATGTTTTTCCCATAGATCTTTTATAATTCACTGTCTAATTATTAATAAATATTAAGCATATAAATAATGAAATTAAAGGGACATAAAACACAAAAGTAACATACAAGAGCAAAATAAAAAAGCTCTATTGTGTAAAAACATTTCATTATTGCACTGTTGCTTGTACATAAACTTGTGTAATCCCAAATAAAATCAGCCCCAGAGCACCAATGCAGTACTGTGACCTGACTGTACATATCTAGGGCCTGATGAGAAAAATCAAATAAGGAGGATTTAGTGAGGAGTTAGTAAGCTCTCATTTTGCTGCAAGAGTTAGTGTATCATGTTTCTTTCAGGAGTTAATGTGTTCTCATTTCACTTCAGGAGTTAGTGAGCTCTCATTTTGCTGCAGGAGTTAGTGAGCTCTCATTTTTCTACAAGAGTTAGTGTGCTCAAGTCTCTTTTCAGGAGTTAATGTGTTCTCATTTCACTTCAGGAGTTAGTGAGCTCTCATTTTTCTACGCCGGCTTTTTTCTGGCCGCACCATAAAAATAACTCTGGTATTGAGAGTCCACAGAATGGCTGCGTTAGGCTCCAAAAAAGGAGCGTAGAGCATTTTTAACGCAGCTTCAACTCTCGATACCAGAGTTGCTTACGGATGCGGCCAGCCTCAAAAACGTGCTCGTGCACGATTCCCCCATAGGAAACAATGGGGCTGTTTGAGCTGAAAAAAAACCTAACACCTGCAAAAAGGCTGCGTTCAGCTCCTAACGCAGCCCCATTGTTTGCTATGCGGTAACCCTTCCTACGTCTGCACTTAACACTCTAACATGTACCCCGAGTCTAAACACCCCTAACCTTACACTTATTAACCCCTAATCTGCCACCCCCGCTATCGCTGACCCCTGCATATTATTATTAACACCTAATCTTCCGCTCCGTAAACCGCCGCTACTTACATTATCCCTATGTACCCCTAATCTGGTTCCCTAACATCGCCGACCCCTATATTATATTTATTAACCCCTAATCTGCCCCCCACAACGTCTCCTCCACCTGCCTACACTTATTAACCCCTAATCTGCCGAGCAGACCTGAGCGCTACTATAATAAAGTTATTAACCCCTAATCCGCCTCACTAACCCTATAATAAATAGTATTAACCCCTAATCTGCCCTCCCTAACATCGCCGACACCTAACTTCAATTATTAACCCCTAATCTGCCGACCGGAGCTCACCGCTATTCTAAGAAATGGATTAACCCCTAAAGCTAGGTCTAACCCTAACACCCCCCTAAGTTAAATATAATTTAAATCTAACGAAATAAATTAACTCTTATTAAATAAATTATTCCTATTTAAAGCTAAATACTTACCTGTAAAATAAATCCTAATATAGCTACAATATAAATTATATTTATATTATAGCTATTTTAGGATTTATATTTATTTTACAGGTAACTTTGTATTTATTTTAACCAGGTACAATAGCTATTAAATAGTTAAGAACTATTTAATAGCTAAAATAGTTAAAATAATTACAAATTTACCTGGAAAAGAAATCCTAACCTAAGTTACAATTAAAACTAACACTATACTATCAATAAATTAATTAAATAAACTACCTACAATTAACCTAACACTACACTATCAATAAATTAATTAAATAAACTACCTACAATAACCTAACACTACACTATAAATAAATTAATTAAATACAATTCCTACAAATAAATACAATTAAATAAACTTGCTAAAGTACAAAAATTAAAAAAGAACTAAGTTACAAAAAATAAAAAAATATTTACAAACATAAGAAAAATATTACAACAATTTTAAACTAATTACACCTACTCTAAGCCCCCCTAATAAAATAACAAAGCCCCCCAAAATAACAAAATGCCCTACCCTATTCTAAATAACTAAAGTTCAAAGCTCTTTTACCTTACCAGCCCTGAACAGGGCCCTTTGCAGGGCATGCCCCAAGAAGTTCAGCTCTTTTGCCTGTAAAAAAAAACATACAATACCAAAGCCCCCCAACATTACAACCCACCACCCACATACCCCTAATCTAACCCATCCCCCCTTAAATAAACCTAACACTAAGCCCCTGAAGATCTTCCTACCTTGTCTTCACCATACCAGGTTCACCGATCCGTCCTGAAGAGCTCCTCCGATGTCCTAATCCAAGCTCAAGCGGGGGGCTGAAGAGGTCCATGATCCGGCTGAAGTCTTCATCCAAGCGGGAGCTGAAGAGGTCCATGATCCGATGCGGTCCGGTCGGCAGATTAGGGGTTAATAAGTGTAGGCAGGGGGAGGCGACGTTGAGGGGGGCAGATTAGGGGTTAATAAATATAATATAGGGGTCGGCGGTGTTAGGGGCAGCAGATTAGGGGTACATAAGGATAACGTAGGTGGCGGCGCTTTGCGGTCGGCAGATTAGGGGTTAATTATTGTAGGTAGGTGGAGGCGACGTTGTGGGGGGCAGGTTAGGGGTTAATAAATATAATACAGGGGTCGGCGGTGTTAGGGGCAGCAGATTAGGGGTACATAAGGATAACGTAGGTGGCGGTCGGCAGATTAGGGGTTAAAAAAATTATTCGAGTGTCGGCGATGTGGGGGGACCTCGGTTTAGGGGTACATAGGTAGTTTATGGGTGTTAGTGTACTTTAGAGCACAGTAGTTAAGAGCTTTATAAACCGGCGTTAGCCCAGAAAGCTCTTAACTACTGACTTTTTTCCTGCGGCTGGAGTTTTGTCGTTAGATGTCTAACGCTCACTTCAGACACGACTCTAAATACCGGAGTTAGAAAAATCCCATTGAAAAGATAGGATACGCAATTTACGTAAGGGGATCTGCGGTATGGAAAAGTCGCGGATGAAAAGTGAGCGTTAGACCCTATTTTGAGTGACTCCAAATACCTGGTGGTAGCCTAAAACCAGCGTTAGGAGCCTCTAACGCTGGTTTTCACGGCTAACGCCAAACTCCAAATCTAGGTCTTAGTGTGCTCAAGTCTTTTTTCAGGAGTTAATGTGTTTTCATTTCACTTCAGGAGTTAGTGAGCTCTCATTTTGCTGCAGGAGTTAGTGAGCTTTCATTTTGCTACAAGATTTAGTGTGCTCAAGTCTCTTTTCATGAGTTAATGGCCTCTAGTTATCAACGTGTCTACTTACCTGCATTCGCTGGCCCCAATACGCTCACCTAAGCTCTCCTAACATCGCCGCTGCGGACCTGAATACGTTTGCCAAATTTATCAAGAAATCTGTCAAAAAGCTGAGCAGCAGACTGTTGTTAACTGACAGTCATCGATCTCGCTGCTCATCGGCTTATTCGCAGCTTTTTTGCTAGCCTGTCACTAAGCACCCACACTATACTAACCCCTTGAAGATCACCCTACCTTGAGACGTCTTCACCCAGCCGGGCACAAGTGGTCCTCCATACGGCAGAAGTCTTCATCCGATTGGGGCAGAAGAGGTCCTCCAGACGGTAGAAATCTTCATCCATGCGGCATCTTCTAGATTCCTATGGGATTCCTATGGATCCTCCCAGGGCGGGCGGATTGAACATCAGGTACGCTGTGCCGGAATAGTGGCGAGCGTATCTGGTTGTTCTTTGATAACTTCCAAAAGTAGTCAGATAGTGCCGAACTTGCGTTCGGAACATCTGGAGTGACGTTACCATCGATCTGTGTCAGACTGAGTCCGGCGGATCGTAGGTTACGTCACTAGATTCTACTTTTGCCGGTCTGTAGGGCTTGATAACTATGGCGAATAAGCCTCGCCACAAATACCCTGCAGAATTCCAGCGTGGTTGCGGTTGACGGCTTGATAACTAGAGGCCAATGTGTTCTCATTTCACTTCAGGAGTTAGTGAGCTCTCATTTTGCTGCAGGAGTTAGTGAGCTCTCATTTTGCTGCAGGAGTTAGTGAGCTCTCATTTTGCTGCAGGAGTTAGTGAGCTCTCATTTTTCTACAAGAGTGTGGTCATGTTTCGTTTCAGGAGTTAGTGAGCTCACATTTTGCTATAATAGAGTGGTCATGTTTTGCTTCATGAGTTATGCTCACAATTTGCTGTAGAAGCCAGTGCACTCACATTTTGCTGCAGGAGTTAGTGTGGTCATGTTTCACTTCAAGAGTTAGTGAGCTCTCGTTTTTGCTATAATAGTTAGTGTGGTCATGTTTTGCTTCATGAGTTATGCTCACAATTTGCTGTAGAAGCCAGTGTGCTCACATTTTGCGGCAGGAGTTAGTGTGCTCATATTTTGCGTCAGGAGTTAGTGTGCTCACATTTTGCGGCAGCAGTTAGTGTGCTCACATTTTGCGTCAGGAGTTAGTGTGCTCACATTTTGCGGCAGCAGTTAGTGTGCTCACATTTTTGCGGCAGGAGTTAGTGTGCTCTCATTTTGCTATAATAGTTAGAGTGGTCACATTTTGCTTCATGAGTTAAGCTCACATTTTGCTGCAGGAGTTAGTGTGCTCACATTTTGCGGCAGGAGTTAGTGTGCTCACATTTTGCGTCAGGAGTTAGTGTGCTCACATTTTGCGGCAGCAGTTAGTGTGCTCACATTTTGCGTCAGGAGTTAGTGTGCTCACATTTTGCGGCAGCAGTTAGTGTGCTCACATTTTGCGTCAGGAGTTAGTGTGCTCACATTTTGCGGCAGCAGTTAGTGTGCTCACATTTTGCGGCAGGAGTTAGTGTGCTCTCATTTTGCTATAATAGTTAGAGTGGTCACATTTTGCTTCATGAGTTAAGCTCACATTTTGCTGCAGGAGTTAGTGTGCTAACAGTTTGCTGCAGGAGTAAGTGCGCTCACATTTTGCTGCAGGAGTTAGTGTGCTCACATTTTGCTGCAGGAGTTAGTGAGCTCACATTTTGCTGCAGGAGTAAGTGTGCTCACATTTTGCTGCAGGAGACAGTGTTGTCACATTTTGCTGCAGGAGTAAGTGAGCTCTCATTTTGCTGCAGGAGACAGTGTTGTCACATTTTGCTGCAGGAGTAAGTGCGCTCACATTTTGCTGCAGGAGTTAGTGAGCTCAAATTTTACTGCAGGAGTAAGTGCGCTCACATTTTGCTGTAGGAGTTAGTGAGCTCTCATTTTGCTGCAGCAGTTTGTGTGCTAACAGTTTGGCAATGGAGCTGTGTCTGTCTGATGATTTCTGTGCTAATGTCAGTGTCTGATAGGAACACTACTTTTGATGAATGACTCTCTATTTAATTCACCTGCATCTTCCTCTCTAAGTGTAATTAAAACTAAAAGCAGAAAAGGCCAATGCTGCTCAGGAGTCTGTGGTGTCTAATGAGCCTTGCTGGCCCCTGTTGAGATCTCACAGTATGACATTCCCTCGACTAATCTGTCTAATTAATATTCACTCAAACCTTTCTATTCTACAGGGAACACACAAACCACCAGACCCCCCTCTGACTGGGGTCCTATTGGTGTCTGGCTTTGCACCCTGTGTTCTGTGTAACCATATAGGCGCCTGGGTGAGCATTTTTAAAACTATACAACCCTGGAGATGTCTAGCTATGTGCCAATGGACTGTACAGAGGTATGAGGTTATTAATCTTGTGTCACTTTTTTTCTATATTTGTATCAATATACTTTTTCAACCGTAGACATTTTCATTGCTGTTAGTTTTTTAGCAGTTAGGTTGATCTCATCTGCATAATGTACCCTGTGTCTCATTTTCCGCATAATTTTTTTCATTTAAATCCTACATGGAAGGCCCATGAGTTGGGTGATCACATTTCTTAGTTTTTCTCCTTTTTTTCTCTTTTTCCTTTTATCCATAAATGTATTTGGGGTACAAAAAGGCCACATACTGTACGTATTTGTTGTAGCACTGGTTTATTTAAAGGGACATTAAAGTGCTGGGTACAACTACAGTAGCAGGTTACTGCTCATCATGCTAGTAACCCCTTACTAGAATCAGTTAGTGAAGTTTTGCATCTCCACACTCCACATCTTGGATCATATATTTGTTATTTAACTTTTAAACTGTGCAATAAACTGCAAAAATGTAATCAAAATTTAATCAGCCAGCAACAAAGTAGGAAGGTTGCTGACCTACCTCCAAGTAAGCCACACAAATAAGGACAAAAACGAGAGACAGATGAAACCTTCTGACTCCTATGTTTGCCTGAAAACAACACATACAGACTGGTTAATTAAAAAAAATCCTTGGTCATCTGGAGGTAAAATTTAAAAGCTCTAACTACAACAAGATTATGAAGTAAACGTTCCTTAGAAGATTTGGGGTTAGGTTAGAACAAAGGAACAACAATCTCCTGATTGATGTTGAGTGAAGATACTACCTTCAGAAGAAAACCAGAGATTTGTGCAATACAGCCTTATCTTTGTGAAACACTGAGTAAGGAGAGTCACACTATAAAGCTTTGAAGCTCTTCTGGCTGAAGAGAGAGCTAACAGGAAAAAAACCTTCCAAGAGAGGAACTTGATTTCAAGACTATGTATAGGCTGAAAAAGAGGATACTGAAGAAACCTTAACACCAGATTTAGAGGCCCATTTATCAAGCTCTGTATGGAGCTTGTGGGCCCGTGTTTCTGGCGAGTCTTCAGACTCGCCAGAAACATGCAGTTATGAAGCAGCGGTTGAAAAACAGGTTGATTGACACCTCCCTGCTGGCGGCCGATTGGCCTTGAGTCTGCAGGGGGCAGCGTTGCACCAGCAGCTCTTGTGAGCTGCTGGTGCAATGCTGAATACAGAGAGCGTATTGCTCTTCGCATTCAGCGAGGTCTTGCGGACCTGATCCGCACTGTCGGATCAGGTCCGCCAGACTTTAATAAATAGAGGCCCATGCAGCTCTCTCCTGCTACCAGACCAGAGCCGGAGCGAGCAACATTGCGTTTAATAGCGCAATCGGATCAGGTCCGCAAGACCTTTGATACATAGGCCTCTAAGGCTCCAAGGAGAAGATGGGGTTGGTCTAATGTGAACAAGTGCCTGAAAAAACACTTGTATGTCAGGCAACCAAACTAATTTCATGTGTAACAGTACAGAAAGTGCAGACATTTTACCCTTGGTTGAACTAGATGCAAGACCTTTATCCAGGCCATCATATAAACATTATAAAACATGAGAAGCCCTTACTGAGTGCCACAAATAGCCTCTCAATGAACATCAAGAATGATAACTTCTCCACTCTTTACTGAATCAATAATGACTCCCAAGAAGCAAACCCTTGTGCTGGGAATACACAAACTCTTGGGCACATTGACTTTCCATCCATGATAATGAAAAAAACACAGAAGTTTCTCTCTATGCAGATGAGCCAAATGTAAATATGAAGCTTGAACCAATATATTGTCCAATTATGTCCAATTATGGGTTCATTGACACCCCTTGTGCCCTGTTACAGAAAGTATGTGAGGTGCAGTTGCTAAGCCAAAAGGTAAGGATACAAACTGATAATGCTTGTTTAGGAAAGCAAACCGGCACATCTATTTGTTTTGGAAAGCATAAAGTATATATATATATATATATATATATATATATATATATATATATATATATATATATATATATATATATATTAAAACTCTGCAATATACATTCATTATTTATTTTCCTGTAAGTCCATAATTAAATGGTGAGCTCTTCAGTTACTGTTAGAATTAGAAATGAACGTGTAGAACACCGTTCTATTCCACAAAGCCACACTCTAAATACCTATTTATAGCTGTCCCTAATTGGCCACAGCAGAGAAGGTAACTTAAGTTACAAAATGGCAGCTCCCATTGTTTTATAGACACTAATTTACACTTTACACTTATTTTGTCACTATTTAAACAGCTAATAAAACTTTAAAAAATGCATTTACATGTTATTCTCAGACTAATCCATCATTCTTTCTAACATTTATTTAGGGCCAGATTACAAGTGGAGCTCTAAATATCGCTTTCATAAAACACACCAATGCGAACGCGCCCTCGCTGGGAAGGATTGCGCTTACAAGAGCATGTATCAATAGGCTCCTATGGGAGCCTCGTTCTGATGTTGTCAGACATGGCAAAGAACCTAAGCACAGTAAAATATACAGTATATGTATATGACTATATAAATATATATTTGTGTGTTAGTATGTGTATATACATATGAAAGAAAACAGAAAAACAGTGCGACTCCGACTCAAGTGATTTTATTGGAAAACAAAGAGAGTGCATAATACAATAGATTGTATTAAAAAGCGCCTTTGTGTCAAAGAGATCATGCAGATCATGCCGGGCAACAGTCTGTATATGGGGCACTTGAACCGCAATAGTATTAAGCAGCTCACGTGCATATAGTCTCCACAGGAACAGGTGTTTCAGCGTGTGTGTGCAATTTCCAGGACGTCAGGCGTAGTATTTCCTCAGCGTGTTTCTCCCGTACGCTTTCAACTGTAACTAAAAATTCATGCCTATCTCCTCCTACAGTCTGGCCATATATGTGTATATACATATATATTTACTGGGAGCACACATTTCCCATAGACCACAATGTAAAGGCACATTTCAGTGCCTTTTTTTTTCTAACACCCCACTCCCACCAATTTTAACCCCAAAATACTGCCTGGTAAAGTAATTTTATTTTTAATAAACTACACTACACAGTATTTTTGGGCCATTTGGGGCAGATTTCTAAAATTAACCAGAGATCTGATCTCTAGTTAATTTTATAAGCGCCAATTGGTACAGCAGGTTGCAAACTGGCAATTTTAAAGGGAAAAAGGCCAAAATTATGTTCTAATTAATTAGCACTAACAATCCTGCAATACAATAGGGCCAATTTATTGTGGCCCGAATGGGGCCGTATACGTCTGTTTCCGTGCAATCCTTCAGGATCACCGGAAACAGGAGTTAAGAAGCAGCAGTCTTAAGACTGATGCTCCTTATCTCGTCCGCCGCCAGCAATCAGCCCTAATCGGATACGATTGGGTTGATTGACACCCCCTGCTAGCGGCCGCAAATTTTGCACAAGCATTTCTACAGCTACAGCGGATCATGTCTGTCCGCAGATTGATAATTCGGCCCCTATGTGTTTAACCTCTTCAAATGGGCTACTTTAACTATGTGTTTAACCCCTGGCAAGCATAGTTGTGTATGCTGCGTTTCTTTTCTGCATGGATAATTTTTCTGTTGATTTAACTCATTGCTCAGATTTATTTATCATCTGTGTCCTCAAATATTTGAGGTAAAATAATGTGTGAATATTTATGCGGCCTTGATAACCTGAATAGCATTTGGTCAGAAACCGCCCACTGTTCTAGAATATGTAAGCTCTGCTTTGTGTAATAACTTGTAGCAGGCTGGTGCCACACCACAGTTAAATGCATGTTGTAATCTCCTCCTCCGGCATAGGACAGGAAGAGATGTCTGCCTCCTGATGTTTGATCTCTTATCTGAAGTCTTTAATCTCTTCCTTCTCCCCTGACTGTCTCAGTAATGGAGACTGACAGAAAACTAGCTATGAAATTGAGTTCAGTCCCCTTTAGGCTGATGCATAATTCTATCATTGATCCACAGAAAAGGAAATAAAACCACCTCACAATAAAATGATCCAAAAGCTCTTTCCAGATGATAATCAAGAAAATGTTGAACATTACCTACATGTTGATCTCACGCACAGCGGAAAAAACACTCTAAATTTCACACGGTGGTGCCAACATTACAAGACCCTAAATGCAATACACAGACTCCCAGCATACCATAGAGAGCAGACACTTCACCATGGGTGCCCTCAGAATTGTTTCAAGGGAGGGTAATAAAAATAATTCTAACAAAATAATTTCATTTATTATTAACATAATTTCCAGGCACACTTTGCAGCAGAGCAAGCAGGTTACCAGAATCTAGGGACACTTTGCAGCAGAGCAAGCAAGCAGCTTACCGGAGTATTGACAAGCTACTGTTCAACTGCTCCGCCCACTCAGTTCTGCGATTAAAACACACCCATTTGATAGTAATAGTATAATTTAGATGTATCCATATAGTTTATTATACAGATTACAGCACCAAGTTCTTACACCTACCCCATAATATTGACATTGCCAGTCTCTGGAACACATTAGGGGCATATTGTTATTGTTACAAAACAGTATCAATATTTGGCAGACAAGTAATATGTGAACCCATTTAATTATAATTATAATAATATTCCAGTACACAATGAGCTAGATTACAATTGGAGCGCTAATTAATGTAGAAATAAATTGTTATAAGTAATATTTATTGTTGTCTCATGTATAGGAATAGTTGAACATATATTCTAATAGAAATATCAGTATATATTTAAATATAATAATATATGCAAGAACATATCTACAGAATTCAAACTAGACCTATGCCTAGGGCAGCAATACATATTACTTATATTTATGAAGTGGTAAATATAATTATATTAAAAAATAGTATTTGATTATTGTTAAAAATATGTATTGTAAATAAGTGTATCTTTATTTTTCTTGAGAGGTGATCACAGGTAAGGAGCATGGACGTTAAGCATAAATTCTATAGCGTAAGGTTGGGTTACCTTAGCAACTAATTGATTTTCAAGAAATCTGACGTCAGATGGAAGTGTTAACACAACGTCAACTTACAGTTACACGAAAAGAGCGACTGCAAGCAATGCGCAAAATATTTCAATGTAAACCTGGTATTAAAATGGAGCCGTAAATTACTATTAGCTGTCAGCCACTTTGGTGGCTTACGACTCCATTTTTAACGACTCAATGGAAGCGAGCCCTCAGAATGTAATCATTTGCAGTAATTTTTCACATTCAGTTACATCACAGCAGGAGACGTCATAGGAAGAGATATCACATGAAGTAAAGCAATATGCAAAACATTTAAAGTGAAGGTCAATTTTGATGAATTAGTGCCCGGCTTTTAATAATCCTATTAAAAACAAGGGCACTTTAATTCATCAAAATTGACATTTCACTCGCTTTCTTCAAAAACTTACCTTTTAATCCTTGCAGCTGCTCCAGATCTTCCTCCGCCTGTCGCAAGCCATCTTCATGGGTCCAAAATCACGAATCCGGCTTCCTCCAATCATGGTGTTGCATCAGGCCAAGATTACCCCGGGGGACGGGGAAGTCGTGATTGGAGGAAGCCGGATTCATAATTTCTGACGTCTGCAGAGGCTTCCGACAGCCGTGGGAATCGCTGGAGCGGCTGCCAGAATGAAAAGGTAAGTTTTTGAAGAAAAAGAGTAAAATGTCAATTTTGATGAATTAAAATGCCAGTGTTTTTAATAGGATTATTAAAAAACCGGGCACTAATTAATCAGGGTAAGATTACCCCGGGGGGGGGGGGGGGGGAGCCGTGATTGGAGGAAGCCAGATTAGTCATTTCTGATGTCTGCAGAGGCTTCCGACAGAAGTGGGAATCGCTGGAGCGGCTGCCAGAATGAAAAGGTAAGTTTTTGAAGAAAAAGGCCTCTAGTTATTAAGCCGTCTACTTACCTGCCTTTGCTGGCCCCAATACGCACGCCTAAGCTCGCCTCACATCGCCGCCGCGGACCTGAATACGCTCGCCAAAGTTATCAAAAAGCTGTCAAAAAGCTGCGCAAAGTACGGGGCGATGAGCAGCGGACTGTGATAGTTATCACTCATCCAATCTTGCTGCTCTTCGGCTTTTTCCCAGCTTTATTGATAAGCTGTCACTAAGCACCCACACTAAACTACACTGTTCTACCCCCTATACCGGCGCCCCCCGGAGCCCCCCACAACTAAATAAAGTTATTAACCCCTAAACCGCCGCTCCTAGACCCCACCGCAACTATAATAAATGTATTAACCCCTAAACCGCCGCTCCTAGAACCCGCCGCAACTATAATAAATGTATTAACCCCTAAACCGCCGCTCCCGGACCCGCCGCCACCTACATAATACCTATTAACCCCTATCAAGCCCCCCCTATACCGCCGCCACCTATTAATAAATTTATTAACTCCTATCCTGCGGATCCCGGACCCCGCCGCAACTAAATAAATTGTTTAACCCCTAAACCGCCGCTCCCGGACCCCGCCACCACCTATATTAAACTTATTAACCCTTAATCTGCCCCCCCTACACCGTCGCCACCTCTAATGAATTTATCAACCCCTATCCTGCCCCCCCTACACCGCCGCAACCTATAATAAAATTATTAACCCCTAAACCTAAGTCTTACACTAACATCCCCCTATCTTAAATTTTAATTAAATAAATCTCAATAAATATAACTCTTATTAAATTAATTATTCCTATTTAAAACTATATACTTACCTATAAAATAAACCCTAATATAGCTACAATATTACTAATAATTATATTGTAGCTATTTTAGGATTTATTTTTATTTTACAGGCAAATTTAAATTTATTTTAACTAGGTACAATATCTATTAAATAGTTATTAACTATTTAATAGCTACCTAGATAAAATAAAGTCAAATTTACCTGTAAAATATAAACTAACCTAAGTTACAATTACACCTAACACTACACTATCATTAAATAAATTATTCCTATTTAAAACTAAATACTTACCTGTAAAATAATCCCTAAGATAGCTACAATGTAATTAATAATTACATTGCAGCTATCCTGCGCCTATATTTAGAGTTCTGCGTTAGCCGTCCAAACCAGCGTTAGGGGGTTCTAACGCTGGTTTTAGCCGGCCGCTGGTATTTAGAGTCTTGTAGGTAAGGGTCTAACGCTCACTTTCCAGCCGCGACTTTTCCATACCGCAGATCCCCTTACGTCAATTGCGTATCCTATATTTTCAATGGGATCTTTCTAATGCCGGTATTTAGAGTCTTGGCTGAAGTGAGCGTTAGAACTCTAACGACAAAACTCCAGCTGCAGAAAAAAGTCAGTAGTTAAGAGCTTTCTGGGCTAACGCCGGTTCATAAAGCTCTTAACTACTGTGCTCTAAAGTACACTAACACCCATAAACTACCTATGTACCCCTAAACTGAGGTCCCCCCACATCGCCGCCACTCTATTAAAAATGTTTAAGCCCTAATCTGCCGACCGCACACCGCCGCAACCTACATTATCCCTTTGTACCCCTAATCTGCTGCCCTAACATCGCCGACCCCTATATTACCCCCTAATCTGCCCCCCCCAATGTTGCCGTTTCCTACCTACACTTATTAACCCCTAATCTGCCGACCGGACCTCGCCGCCACTATAATAAATGTATTAACCCCTAAACCGCCTCACTCCCGCCTCAAAAACCCTATAATAAATATTATCAACCCCTAATCTGCCCTCCCTAACATTGCCGACACCTAACTTCAAGTATTAACCCGTAATCTGCCGACCGGACCTCGCCGCTACTCTAATAAATGTATTAACCCCTAAAGCTAAGTCTAACCCTAACCCTAACACCCCCCTAAGTTAAATATAATTTTTATCTAACGAAATAAATTAACTCTTATTAAATAAATTAATCCTATTTAAAGCTAAATACGTACCTGTAAAATAAATCCTAATATAGCTACAATATAAATAATAATTATATTGTAGCTATTTTAGGATTTATATTTATTTTACAGGCAACTTTGTATTAATTTTAACTAGGTACAATAGCTATTAAATAGTTAATAACTATTTAATAACTACCTAGTTAAAATAATTACAAAATTACCTGTAAAATAAATCCTAACCTAAGTTACAATTAAACCTAACACTACACTATGAATAAATTAATTAACTAAACTACCTATAATTACCTACAATTAAATCAACTACACTAAATTACAAAAAAACAAACACTAAATTACAAAAACAAACAAACACTAAATTACAAAAAATAAAAAAAGATTACAAGAATTTCAAACTAATTACACGTACTCTAAGCCCCCTAAAAAAATAACAAAGCCCCCCAAAATAAAAAAATGTCCTACCCTATTCTAAAATAAAAATTTTACAGCTCTTTTAGCTTACCAGCCCTTAAAAGGTGCGGTGCATGCCCCAAAGAAAACAGCTCTTTTGCCTGTAAAAAAACATACAATACCCCCCCAACATTATAACCCACCACCCACATATCCCTAATCTAATCCAAACCCCCCTTAAAAAACCTAACACTAAGCCCCTGAAGATCTCCCTACCTTATCTTCACCACGCCGGGTATCACCGATCCGTCCAGAAGAGGCTCCGAAGTCCTCATCCTATCCAGCAAGAAGAGGTCAAGAAGAGGGTCCGAAGTCTTCATCCTATCCAGCAAGAAGAGGACATCCGGACCGGCAAACATCTTCATCCAAGCGGCATCTTCTATCTTCATCCATCCGACAAGGAGCGGCTCCATCTTCAAGACCTCTGGCGCGAAACATCCTCTTCTACCGATGACTAGACGACGAATGAAGGTTCCTTTAAGGGACGTCATCCAAGATGGCGTCCCTTGAATTCCGATTGGCTGATAGGATTCTATCAGCCAATCGGAATTAAGGTAGGAAAAATCTGATTGGCTGATTGAATCAGCCAATCAGATTGAAGATCAATCCGATTGGCTGATCCAATCAGCCAATCAGATTGAGCTTGCATTCTATTGGCTGTTCCGATCAGCCAATAGAATGCGAGCTCAATCTGATTGGCTGATTCAATCAGCCAATCAGATTTTTTCTACCTTAATTCCGATTGGATGATAGAATCCTATCAGCCAATCGGAATTCGAGGGACGCCATCTTGGATGACATCCCTTAAAGGAACCTTCATTCATCGTCTAGTCGTCGGGAGAAGAGGATGTTCTGCGCCGGAGCTCTTGAAGATGGAGCCGCTCCTCGTCGGATGGATGAAGATAGAAGATGCCGCTTGGATGAAGATGTTTGCCGGTCCGGATGTCCTCTTCTTGCCGGATAGGATGAAGACTTCGGAGCCTCTTCTGGACCTCTTCTTGCCGGATAGGATGAAGACTTCAGAGCCTCTTCTGGACGGATCTGTGATACCCGGCGTGGTGAAGATAAGGTAGGGAGATCTTCAGGGGTTTAGTGTTAGGTTTTTTAAGGGGGGGTTTGGGTTAGATTAGGGGTATGTGGGTGGTGGGTTGTAATGTTGGGGGGGTATTGTATGGTTTTTTACAAGCAAAAGAGCTGTTTTCTTTGGGGCATGCCCAGCAAAAGGTCCTTTTAATGGCTGGTAAGGTAAAAGGGCATTTTTTTATTTTGGGGGCTTTGTTATTTTTTTAGGGGACTTAGAGTAGATGTAATTAGTTTAAAATTCTTGTAATCTTTTTTTATTTTTTGTAATTTAGTGTTTGTTTGTTTTTTGTAATTTAGTTTAGTTGATTTAATTATAGATAATTGTAGGTAGTATATTTAATTAATTTATTGATAGTGTAGTGTTAGGTTTAATTGTAACTTAGGTTAGGATTTATTTTACTGGTAATTTTGTAATTATTTTAACTAGGTAGCTATTAAATAGTTCTTAACTATTTAATAGCTATTGTACCTGGTTAAAATAAATACAAAGTTGCCTGTAAAATAAATATTAATCCTAAAATAGCTACAGTGTAATTATTATTTATATTGTAGCTATATTAGGGTTTATTTTACAGGTAAGTATTTAGCTTTAATAGGATTAATTTATTTAATAAGATTTATTTTATTTCATTAGATTTAAATTATATTTAACTTAGGGGGGTGTTAGGGTTAGACTTAGCTTTAGGGGTTAATACATTTATTATAGTAGCGGTGAGGTCCGGTCAGCAGATTAGGGGTTAATACTTGAAGTTAGGTGTCAGCGATGTTAGGGAGGGCAGATTAGGGGTTAATACTATTTATTATAGGGTTTTTGAGTTGGGAGTGCGAAGATTTAGGGGTTAATACATTTATTATAGTGACGGTGAGGTCCGGTTGGCAGATTAGGGGTTAATAAGTGTAGGTAGGTAGCTGTGACATTGGGGGGGGCAGATTAGGGGGTAATAAATATAATATAGGGGTCGGCGATGTTAGGGGCACCAGATTAGGGGTATATAGCTATAATGTAGGTTGTGGTGGTGTACGGAGCGGCAGATTAGGAGTTAAAATGTAATGCAGGGGTCAGCGATAGCGGGGAGGCAGATTAGGGGTTAATAAGTGTAAGGTTAGGGGTGTTTAGACTCGGGGTACATGTTAGGGTGTTAGGTGCAGACTTAGGAAGTGTTTCCCCAGAGGAAACAATGGGGCTGCGTTAGGAGCTGAACGCTGCTTTTTTGCAGGTGTTAGGTTTTTTCCAGCTCAAACTGCCCCATTGTTTCCTATGGGGGAATCGTGCACGAGCACGTTTTTGAAGCTGGCCGCGTCCGTAAGCAACGCTGGTATTTAGGGTTGAATTGGCGGTAAATATGCCTGTACGCTCCCTTTATGGAGCTTAACGCAGCCCTTCAGAGAACTCTAAGTAACAGCATTGTTTAAAAATTGCGGGGGAAAAAAACCATGCGTAGCTAACGCACCCCTTCTAACGCAAAACTCTAAATCTAGGATTTATATTTATTTTACAGGTAACTTTGTATTTATTTTAACTAGGTACAATAGTTATTAAATAGTTATTAACTATTTAATAACGACCTAGCTAAAAGAAATACAAAATTACCTGTAAAATAAATCTTAACCTAAGTTACAATTAAACCTAACACTACACTATCATTAACTTAATTAAATTAATTAACTACAAATACCTACAATTAAATATAATTAAATAAACTAACTAAAGTACAAAAAATAAAAAAAACTAAGACCTAGATTTGGAGTTTGGCGTTAGCCGTGAAAACCAGCGTTAGAGGCTCCTAACGCTGGTTTTAGGCTACCGCCGGTATTTGGAGTCACTCAAAATAGGGTCTAACGCTCACTTTTCAGCCGCGACTTTTCCATACCGCAGATCCCCTTACATCAATTGCGTATCCTATCTTTTCAATGGGATTTTTCTAACTCCGGTATTTAGAGTCGTTTCTGAAGTGAGCGTTAGACATCTAACGACAAAACTACAGCCGCAGGAAAAAAGTCAGTAGTTAAGAGCTTTCTGGGCTAACGCCGGTTTCTAAAGCTCTTAACTACTGTACTCTAAAGTACACTAACACCCATAAACTACCTATGTACCCCTAAACCGAGGTCCCCCCACATCGCCGACACTCGAATAGATTTTTTTAACCCCTAATCTGCCGACTGCCACCTACGTTATCCTTATGTACCCCTAATCTGCTGCCCCTAACACCGCCGACCCCTATATTATATTTATTAACCCCTAATCTGCCCCCTCAAAGTCGCCTCTACCTGCCTACACTTATTAACCCCTAATCTGCCGAGCGGACCTCAGCGCTACTATAATAAAGTTATTAACCCCTAATCCGCCTCACTAACCCTATAATAAATAGTATTAACCCCTAATCTGCCCTCACTAACATCGCCGACACCTAACCTCAATTATTAACCCCTAATATGCCGACTGGAGCTCACCGCTACTCTAATAAATGTATTAACCCCTAAAGCTAAGTCTAACCCTAACACTAACACCCCCCTAAGTTAAATATAATTTACATCTAACAAAATTAATTAACTCTTATTAAATAAATTATTCCTATTTAAAGATAAATACTTACCTGTAAAATAAATCCTAATATAGCTACAATATAAATTATAATTATATTATAGCTATTTTAGGATTAATATTATTTTACAGGTAACTTTGTATTTATTTTAACCAGGTACAATAGCTATTAAATAGTTAAGAACTATTTAATAGCTAAAATAGTTAAAATAATTACAAAATTACCTGTAAAATAAATACTAACCTAAGTTACAATTAAACCTAACACTACACTATCAATAAATTAATTAAATAAACTACCTACAATTATCTACAATTAACCTAACACTACACTATGAATAAATTAATTAAATAAACTACCTACAATTATCTACAATTAACCTAACACTACACTATCAATAAATTAATTAAATACAATTCCTACAAATAAAACAATTAAATAAACTAGCTAAAGTACAAAATATAAAAAAGAACTAAGTTACAAAAAATAAAAATATATTTACAAACATAAGAAAAATATTACAACAATTTTAAACTAATTACACCTACTCTAAGCCCCCTAATAAAATAACAAAGCCCCCCAAAATAAAAAAATGCCCTACCCTATTCTAAATTATTAAAGTTCAAAGCTCTTTAACCTTACCAGCCCTGAACAGGGCCCTTTGCGGGGCATGCCCCAAGAAGTTCAGCTCTTTTGCCTGTAAAAAAAAACATACAATACCCCCCCCAACATTACAACTCACCACCCATATACCCCTAATCTAACCCAAACCCCCCTTAAATAAACCTAACACTAAGCCCCTGAAGATCTTCCTACCTTATCTTCACCCTGCCAGGTTCACCGATCCGTCCTGAAGAGCTCCTCCGATGTCCTGATCCAAGCCCAAGCGGGGGGCTGAAGAGGTCCATGATCCGGCTGAAGTATTCATCCAAGTTGGAGCTGAAGAGGTCCATGATCCGGCTGAAGTCTTCATCCAAGCGGGAGCTGAAGAGGTCCATGATCCGGATGAAGTCTTCTATCAACTTCACCTTCAATCTTCTTTCTTCTGGATCCATCTTGCAGACCTCCGACGCGGAACATCCTCTTCTCCCGATGCCTACTAGCCAAATGACGGTTCCTTTAAGGGACGTCATCCAAGATGGCGTCCCTCGAATTCCGATTGGCTGATAGGATTCTATCAGCCAATCGGAATTAAGGTAGGAATATTCTGATTGCCTGATGGAATCAGCCAATCAGAATCAAGTTCAATCCGATTGGCTGATCCAATCAGCCAATCAGATTGAGCTCGCATTCTATTGGCTGATCGGAACAGCCAATAGAATGCAAGCTCAATCTGATTGGCTGATTGGATCAGCCAATCGGATTGAACTTGATTCTGATTGGCTGATTCCATCAGCCAATCAGAATATTCCTACCTTAATTCCGATTGGCTGATAGAATCCTATAAGCCAATCGGAATTCGAGGGACGCCATCTTGGATGACGTCCCTTATAGGAACCGTCATTCGGCTAGTAGGCGTCGGGAGAAGAGGATGTTCCGCGTCGGAGGTCTGCAAGATGGATCCGGAAGAAAGAAGATTGAAGCTGCAGTTGAGAGAAGACTTCATCCGGATCATGGACCTCTTCAGCTCCCGCTTGGATGAAGACTTCAGCCGGATCATGGACCTCTTCAGCTCCCGCTTGGATGAAGACTTCAGCCGGATCATGGACCTCTTCAGCCCATTTTTTTATTTTGGGGGCTTTGTTATTTTATTAGGGGGCTTAGAGTAGGTGTAATTAGTTTAAAATTGTTGTAATATTTTTCTTATGTTTGTAAATATTTTTTTATTTTTTGTAACTTAGTTCTTTTTTATTTTTTGTACTTTAGCTAGTTTATTTAATTGTATTTATTTGTAGGAATTGTATTTAATTAATTTATTGATAGTGTAGTGTTAGGTTAATTGTAGATAATTGTAGGTAGTTTATTTAATTAATTTATTGATAGTGTAGTGTTAGGTTAATTGTAGATAATTTTAGGTAGTTTATTTAATTATTTTATTGATAGTGTAGTGTTAGGTTTAATTGTAACTTAGGTTAGTATTTATTTTACAGGTAATTTTGTAATTATTTTAACTATTTTAGCTATTAAATAGTTCTTAACTATTTAATAGCTATTGTACCTGGTTAAAATAAATACAAAGTTACCTGTAAAATAAATATTAATCCTAAAATAGCTATAATATAATTATAATTTATATTGTAGCTATATTAGGATTTATTTTACAGGTAAGTATTTATCTTTAAATAGGAATAATTTATTTAATAAGAGTTAATTAATTTCGTTAGATGTAAATTATATTTAACTTAGGGGGGTGTTAGTGTTAGGGTTAGACTTAGCTTTAGGGGTTAATACATTTATTAGAGTAGCGGTGAGCTCCAGTCGGCAGATTAGGGGTTAATAATTGAAGTTAGGTGTCGGCGATGTTAGGGAGGGCAGATTAGGGGTTAATAATATTTATTATAGGGTTAGTGAGGCGGATTAGGGGTTAATAACTTTATTATAGTAGCGCTCAGGTCCGCTCGGCAGATTAGGGGTTAATAAGTGTAGGCAGGTGGAGGCGACATTGTGGGGGGTAGATTAGGGGTTAATAAATATAATATAGGGGTCGGCGATGTTAGGGAAGCAGATTAGGGGTACATAGGGATAATGTAAGTAGCGGCGGTTTACGGAGCGGCAGATTAGGGGTTAATAATAATATGCAGGGGTCAGCGATAGCGGGGGCGGCAGATTTGGGGTTAATAAGTGTAAGGTTAGGGGTGTTTAGACTCGGGGTACATGTTAGAGTGTTAAGTGCAGACGTAGGAAGGGTTACCGCATAGCAAACAATGGGGCTGCGTTAGGAGCTGAACGCGGCTTTTTTGCAGGTGTTTGGGTTTTTTTCAGCTCAAACAGCTCCATTGTTTCCTATGGGGGAATCGTGCACGAGCACGTTTTTTAGGCTGGCCGCTTGCGTAAGCAACTCTGGTATCGAGAGTTGAAGCTGCGTTAAAAATGCTCTACGCTCCTTTTTTGGAGCCTAACGCAGCCATTCTGTGGACTCTCAATACCAGAGTTATTTTTATGGTGCGGCCAGAAAAAAGCCGGCGTTAGTTTTTCGGGTCGTTACCGACAAAACTCCAAATCTAGCCGTAAGTTACAAAAAAAAAAAAAAAAAACTAAGTTACAAAAAATAAAAAATTTTTACAAGATTTTTAAGCTAATTACACCTAATCTAAGCCCCCTAATAAAATAACAAAGACCCCCAAAATAAAAAAAATGCCCTACCCTATTCTAAATTACAAAAGTTAATAGCTCTATTACCTTACCAGCCCTTAAAAGGGCCTTTTGCGGGGCATGCCCCAAATTAATCAGCTCTTTTGCATGTTAAAAAAAATACAACCCCGCCCCCAACATTAAAACCCACCACCCACATACCCCGACTCTAACCCACCCAAACCCCTCTTAAAAAAAACTAACACTAACCCCCTGAAAATCTCCCTACCTTGAGTCGTCTTCAGCCAGCCGACCACTGATGGAACAGAAGAGGACATCCGCAGTGGCCGAAGTCATCATCCAAGGGGCGCTGAAGAGGTCTTCCATCCAATAGAAGTCTTCATCCATGCAGCGTCTTCAATCTTCATCCATCCGGAGCGGAGCCTTCTTCAAACGAGCCGACGCGGAGCCATCCTCTTCCAACGACGCCTACCAGACGAATGAATATTCCTTTAAGTGATGTCATCCAAGATGGCGTCCCTCAAATTCCGATTGGCTGATAGGATTCTATTAGCCAATCGGAATTAAGGTAGGAAAAATCTGATTGGCTGATGCAATCAGCCAATCAGATTGAGCTTGCATTCTATTGGCTGATCGGAACAGCCAATAGAATGCACGCTCAATATGATTGGCTGATTGGATCAGCCAATCGGATTGAACTTGATTAGGTGTAATTAGATTAAAAATCTTGTTATTTTTTTTATTTTTTGTAACTTAGTTTTTTTTCTTTTTTGTAACTTAGTTTTTTTTTTATTTTTTGTAATTTAGTTAGTTTATTTAATTGTATTTAATTGTAGGTATTTGTAGTTAATTAATTTAATTTATTTAATGATAGTGTAGTGTTAGGTTTAATTGTAACTTAGGTTAGGATTTATTTTACAGGTTATTTTGTATTTCTTTTAACTAGGTAGCTATTAAATAGTTAATAACTATTTAATAACTATTGTACATAGCTAAAATAAATACAAAGTTACCTGTAAAATAAATATAAATCCTAAAATAAAATTATTAATTACATTGTAGCTATCTTAGGGTGTATTTTACAGGTAAGTATTTATTTTTAAATAGGAATAATTTATTTAATGATAGTGTAGTGTTAGGTGTAATTGTAACTTAGGTTAGTTTTTATTTTACATGTACATTTGTATTTATTTTATCTAGGTAGCTATTAAATAGTTAATAACTATTTAATAGCTTTTGTACCTTTTTAAAATAAATTGAAATTTGCCTGTAAAATAAAAATAAATCCTAGAATAGCTACAATATAATTATTAGTTAGATTGTAGCTATATTAGGTTTTTTTTTAAAGGTAAGTATTTAGTTTTAAATAGGATTAATTTAGTTAATAAGAATAATATTTATTTAGATGTATTTAATTAATATTTAAGTTAGGGGGGGTGTTAGGGTTAGACTTAGGTTTAGGGGTTAATAATTTTATTATAGTGGCGGCGGTGTGGGGGGGCAGGATAGGGGTTAATAAATTTATTATAGGTGGCGGCAGTGTAGGGGGGGCAGGAGAGGGATTAATAGGTATTATGTAGGTGGCGGCTAGTCTTGTTTTGCAGGACTGTGTTTTAAACATATAATTATATATATATATATATATATATATATATATATATATATATATATAATATAGTAAAAAAGGGGAACCACCACTCCATAAACAGCAACCTCCGGGGTGCACTTCTAATCAAAATAATATTCCAAGTTGCAAGGAAGGCACTCTCCGTTTCAAAATAGCTTTTATTAGGGTAAACGTTTTTGGGGTCTCCCCCGTCCTAAGACCACTTACAGTATAGCACCAAAAGACATTAATTTATACTGTCTTACCTCCACCATGAGCCACCACCATCAGAGCCCCCAGCATCCGTGTAGCCCGGAGTTAGGGAGAGCCGACAGGGACAAAACTAAAAAGTGCAAAGTGAAAACATACAGAGTTAAAAGCAACCAGCGGTATGTGCAAACAGACAGTCACTG
Source organism: Bombina bombina (assembly GCF_027579735.1). Taxonomy (NCBI): domain Eukaryota; kingdom Metazoa; phylum Chordata; class Amphibia; order Anura; family Bombinatoridae; genus Bombina; species Bombina bombina. The sequence goes on from NC_069505.1 coordinate 278,384,552, forward strand.
ATCATAACACAAATAACATAGCAGAATATATAGGCATACAATTCCCAGCCATCATAGTAATTTAACATATGCAATGTCAAAGCAAAATACATCCTAGATGATACGCTCTGGAGCCAATGACAAAAGAACATAAAATGACACACCGCTCCATCATCTCTATTACTTAATCAATCTGCTTAGCAAACACATATAATCATACTGTGTTAGAAAAACTTATTAACCTATATATCAGTATGTTAACCATTAATCATCTACAGGCAACATCAGTTAAAATCTCAACATAGCCCTCAAAGCAGCATATCACTTGCAATCCTACAGATTTCTATCCTGCATAGTAATAATAATCTGATATTAAATGGAACATACTTCCAAAGGTTGATCTTACTATTATCAATGTTAAAGGAAAATTGTTGCCCGCAATAATCAAACTATTATGCAAATGGTTAAATACATAGTCAAAATGCTAACATCAGGTATTGATCAGAACATCCCTTCTTATTGGCTACTATAAATATCTCATAGATCCCCCAGTACAGGCAATCTCCCATAACATAAGCAATGTGATTAAACACACAGTTAGAGACAGGGCACAGATGACCACTACAAAACACTACAAAAAACATTGGTAATCCAAATTTACGTTGAGTCCCTTTGGATACATTGTATCCAAATTAAAAATCCATTGGGACTCGCATTGCAGTGGACATTTGGCCCTGTCCCCACCTCCGGCACTTCTCGAGATATGATCAATAATAATATAGCGCAGATCAGACACTGAATGTCTGTTAGTGCATAAATGGCGAGCCACGGCTGGTCAGAATCACCGGACTTAATAGCCATCCGAATTGATGACCAGCAGTTCGCCATCCTTGTCCTAAGGTTATCTTGGGTCTTACCCACATAAAACCTGCCACATGGGCAATGTAACAGGTAGACAATGAATGTGGTAGTGCATGTGACCCTATCCTGGATATAGAATTTTTTTTTCTATTCTATTCTGCAACCTCTAGCCACGTTTGTGGATACCATTCTACAGCCGATTGTAAGGCATACCACCTCCTTTCTCCTGGATTCAATTGAACTCATGAATCTATTAAAGAACTGGCAACAGTTTAGGGTTGATGACATTCTGGTCACACTGGATGTGATCAGTTTGTATACCATCATCCTCCATGAACAAGGGGTGGCAGCAGTGTCTAATTACCTTCTTAGGTACCCCTATGTGGGTCCTCCGGTTGATGTGGTCATGGAACTAATTGATTTTTGTTTGAGTTGTAACTATTTTAAGTTTGAAAGAGAATTCTACTTGCAAATATCAGGTACGGCGATGGGGTCCAATGTGGCCCCATCCTACACAAATCTTTTTATGGCCCAGTTTGAAACGATGGGGACAAGGGCTTTCCATGACTGCCGAGTCAAAATGTATAGAAGGTATATAGACGACTTGTTTGTCATTTGGGGTGGCACACCCGATGAACTGTTGAGTTGGTATACGGACTTGATTAGTGCCAAACCGCATATACAGTTCAAGTTGACATATAATGCGGACAGCATAGATTTCCTTGATCTGAGGATATTTAGGGATGGAACCAAAATCTGTACCACTTTATACCACAAGGAAACAGATAGAAATTCACTATTGGATGTTACGAGCTGTCACCCCCCCAAGCCTGAAAAAATCATTGCCAAAAGTCTCAGTTTAAGATGGTGGTTTGCAATAACACTGACCAGGTCAGGAAGGAGAACCAACTGAGAGAAATGCATAAGAAGTTCAAGGATCGAGGTTATGGATTAAAACAGTTGGATCAGTCAATGACCGAGGCGTTGCTACTGACTCAAGACCAGGCTCTGGAAAAGGTGGATAGAAAAGTTGGTGATCAAAAGATGATCTTCACTACTACATTTTCACCGGAGAAACTGCAGTTCTCAAATATCCTGAAAGAGCATTGGGATATCTTGTCAAGTGATAACTCTCTACCATTTGCTCCATGCGCAACACAGATGGTGGTATTCAGACGTGGAAGGTCATTAAAGGACATGCTATTGAGACCTCATAATGCTGAGAGTTATATGACAACTACCTGGTTAAGTACCACCAAGAAGGGTTGTTTCCATTATAGTGGATGCACTACCTGTGGTGGCTTAACCCAGGGCAATGTGTTTCTACATCCTTGGTCTAATAGAAAAATTCTATATCCAGCATATGGTCACATGCACTACCACATTCATCGTCTACCTGTTACATTGCCCATGTGGCAGGTTTTATGTGGGTAAGACCCAAGATGACCTTAGGATAAGGATGGCGAACCACCGGTCATCAATTTGGAAGGCTATTAAGTCCGGTGATTCTGACCAGCCGTGGCTCGCCATTTTTGCACTAACAGACATTCAGTGTCTGATCTGCGCTATATTATTATTGATCATATCCCGAGAAGTGCCAGAGGTGGAGACAGGGCCAAACGTCTACTGCAACGCGAGTCCCAATGGATTTTTAATTTGGATACAATGTATCCAAAGGGACTCAATGTACATTTGGATTACCAATGTTTGATGTAGTGTTTTGTAGTGGTCATCTGTGCCCTGTCTCTAAAAGTGTGTTTAATCACATTGCTTATGTTATGTGGAGATTGCCTGTACTGGGGGATCTATGAGATATTTATAGTAGCCAATAAGAAGGGATGTTCTGATCAATACCTGATGTTAGCATTTTGACTATGTATTTAACCATTTGCATAACAGTTTGATTATTGCGGGCCACAATTTTCCTTTAACATTGATAATAGTAAGATCAACCTTTGGAAGTATGTTCCATTTAATATCAGATTATTATTACTATGCAGGATAGAAATCTGTAGGATTGCAAGTGATATGCTGCTTTGAGGGCTATGTTGAGATTTTAACTGATGTTGCCTGTAGATGATTAATGGTTAACATACTGATATATAGGTTAATAAGTTTTTCTAACACAGTATGATTATATGTGTTTGCTAGAAGTGAATACAGCGCCAACAAGAGGCCAAGGGATAAATATACTCACAGAGAGATAAAAGAAGATTATTTAATGAACCATGTTAAAAAGCATCAGTAATAAAAGACTATATATAAAAAATGTAAAAAAGCACATATAAATAAAATTACAAATACAGGAATATCTTACAGAAGCGGCTCAAAGGGCCAAAGCTGATAATTACAATAAAAACAGAGGTAATAACAGGTGATCAGTGTGAGTGGTACACCAGAATAAGAGTGTATACTAATAAAACAGAATTAGCCTAAGTACAACTGTAGCAAGTGCATCAAGCAAAAAACTAATAAACAATAATACAAACAATAGTGTTCAAAATTAGTGTTACAAAAATAGTGTTCCAAAAAATAGAAAAATGCACTGCAGTGCAAAAAAAGGGGGGTAGCAAAATAATTGTATAGATACAATCAAATAGTGAGTGAGTGCAAATGGATATAAAAATGCTAGCTTCTTAATCCAGTGAGGTTAAGATATAATTAAATAAAATACACAATATGCAATAACATAAAAAATAAAATACACAATATGCAATAACATAAAAAATAAAATATAAAATATAATCCAAAAAAGTGTTCAAAAAGTTGATTAACAAATGTTAGTGAAGAACAAAAATAAGTCAATCAAAACTAAAAAATGGAAAAAAATGGGTGATGAAAAGCAAGGTGAAAGTGAGGAAATTGATTCCTTCCAATGTTAGTTACTTTAACAGATCCAAATTCCTGAGTGTGGTTGCTGAAGTAGCTGATTGGATCCTAGCACCTGTCAGCTGCTCCTATGGTATCCTAAAAAGTGTCCCTGTAAAAAAAGAAATTCACAACATAGTGTATCCAATATGAGAATGAAGTAAAGATTACTTCTTTACTTCATTCTCATATTGGATACACTATGTTGTGAATTTCTTTTTTTTTTACAGGGACACTTTTTAGGATACCATAGGAGCAGCTGACAGGTGCTAGGATCCAATCAGCTACTTCAGCAACCACACTCAGGAATTTGGATCTGTTAAAGTAACTAACATTGGAAGGAATCAATTTCCTCACTTTCACCTTGCTTTTCATCACCCATTTTTTCCATTTTTTAGTTTTGATTGACTTATTTTTGTTCTTCACTAACATTTGTTGATCAACTTTTTGAACACTTTTTTGGATTATATTTTATATTTTATTTTTTATGTTATTGCATATTGTGTATTTTATTTTTTATGTTATTGCATATTGTGTATTTTATTTAATTATATCTTAACCTCACTGGATTAAGTAGCTAGCATTTTTATATCCATTTGCACTCACTCACTATTTGATTGTATTTATACAATTATTTTGCTACCCCCCTTTTTTTGCACTGCAGTGCATTTTTCTATTTTTTGGAACACTATTTTTGTAACACTAATTTTGAATACTATTGTTTGTATTATTGTTTATTAGTTTTTTGCTTGATGCACTTGCTACAGTTGTACTTAGGCTAATTCTGTTTTATTAGTATACACTCTTATTCTGGTGTACCACTCACACTGATCACCTGTTATTACCTCTGTTTTTATTGTAATTATCAGCTTTGGCCCTTTGAGCCGCTTCTGTAAGATATTCCTGTATTTGTAATTTTATTTATATGTGCTTTTTACATTTTTTATATATAGTCTTTTATTACTGATGCTTTTTAACATGGTTCATTAAATAATCTTCTTTTATCTCTCTGTGAGTATATTTATCCCTTGGCCTCTTGTTGGCGCTGTATTCACTTCTTACTACTTGTGCATATTTTTTGGAGGTTGGTTAGGATCTCTGTTTGGATACAGCTTGGGGATTACCTTAGCGCTTGTACACACACCCTTTTTCACTATATGTGTTTGCTAAGCAGATTGATTAAGTAATAGAGATAATGGAGCGGTGTGTCATTTTATGTTCTTTTGTCATCGGCTCCAGAGCGTATCATCTAGGATGTATTTTGCTTTGACATTGCATATGTTAAATTACTATGATGGCTGTGCTTTGTATAGCAGAGTGTAATAATACTAATAATAAGTACTTCACTACCCCAACCCAGCAACTTTACAATACCACCCGGCTGGCAAAATTTTCTGTGGAGAACACACATATATATATATATATATATATATATCCATACATATCACACTCCAGACATGTATGAGCAATAACCCAGGGTGCAGCAAACAGGAATCAATAGAACTGTTTTTGTCTAAAACGTTAACAATAAAGTGAAAAAGATTCCCATTGGAATTTGCATTTTGTTTTCTTATATATATATATATATATATATATATATATATATATATATATATATAGACGCTCATACACATTAAAGTACCGTGTCTAATACACAAACAACTGCACACATCTTCACTTAAGATGACGCTCATACACATACAAGCACCGTGTCTAATACACAAACAACTGCACACATCTTCACTTAACATGACGCTCATACACATACAAGTACCGAGTCTAATACACAAACAACTGCACACATCTTCACTTAACATGACGCTCATACACATACAAGTACCGTGTCTAATACACAAACAACTGCACACATCTTTACTTAACATGACGCTCATACACATACAAGTACCGTGTGTAACACACAAACAACTGCACACATCTTTACTTAACATGACGCTCATACACATACAAGTACCGTGTCTAATACACAAACAACTGCACACATCTTCACTTAACATGACGCTCATACACATACAAGTACCGTGTGTAATACACAAACAACTGCACACATCTTCACTTAACATGACGCTCATACACATACAAGTACCGTGTTTAATACACAAACAGCTGCGCACATCTTTACTTAACATGACGCTCATACACATACAAGTACCGTGTCTAATACACAAACAACTGCACACATCTTTACTTAACATGACGCTCATACACATACAAGTAACGTGTCTAATATACAAACAACTGCACACATCTTCACTTAACATGACGCTCATACACATACAAGTACCGTGTCTAATACACAAACAACTGCACACATCTTCACTTAACATGACGCTCATACACATACAAGTACCGTGTCTAATACACAAACAACTGCACACATCTTCACTTAACATGACGCTCATACACATACAAGTACTGTGTCTAATACACAAACAACTGCACACATCTTTACTTAACATGACGCTCATACACATACAAGAACCGTGTGTAATACACAAAAAACTGCACACATCTTTACTTAACATGACGCTCATACACATACAAGTACCGTGTCTAATACGCAAACAACTGCACACATCTTTACTTAACATGACGCTCATACACATACAAGTACTGTGTGTAATATACAAACAACTGCACACATCTTCACTTAACATGACACTCATACACATACAAGTACCGTGTCTAATATACAAACAACTGCACATATCTTAACTTAACATGAATCGCATACACATACAAGTACCATGTGTAATACACAAACAACTGCACACATCTTCACTTAACATGACGCTCGTACACATACAAGTACCATGTCTAATACACAAACAACGGCACACATCTTCACTTAACATGACGCTCATACACATACAAGTACCGTGTCTAATATACAAACAACTGCACATATCTTAACTTAACATGAAGCTCATACACATACAAGTACCGTGTGTAATACACAAACAACTGCAAACATCTTCACTTAACATGACGCTCATATACATACAAGTACCGTGTCTAATATACAAACAACTGCACACATCTTCACTTAACATGACACTCATACACATACAAGTACCGTGTCTAATATACAAACAACTGCACACATCTTCACTTAACATGACGCTCATACACATACGAGTACCGTGTCTAATATACAAACAACTGCACACATCTTCACTTAACATGACGCTCGTACACATACAAGTACCATGTCTAATACACAAACAACTGCACACATCTTCACTTAACATGACACTCATACACATACAAGTACCGTGTCTAATACACAAACAACTGCACACATCTTCACATAACATGAAGCTCATACACATACAAGTACCATGTCTAATACACAAACAACTGCACACATCTTCACTTAACATGACGCTCATACACATACAAGTACCGTGTGTAATACACAAACAACTGCACACATCTTCACTTAACATGACGCTCATACACATACAAGTACCGTGTTTAATACACAAACAGCTGCGCACATCTTTACTTAACATGACGCTCATACACATACAAGTACCGTGTCTAATACACAAACAACTGCACACATCTTTACTTAACATGACGCTCATACACATACAAGTAACGTGTCTAATATACAAACAACTGCACACATCTTCACTTAACATGACGCTCATACACATACAAGTACCGTGTCTAATACACAAACAACTGCACACATCTTCACTTAACATGACGCTCATACACATACAAGTACCGTGTCTGATACACAAACAACTGCACACATCTTCACTTAACATGACGCTCATACACATACAAGTACTGTGTCTAATACACAAACAACTGCACACATCTTTACTTAACATGACGCTCATACACATACAAGTACCGTGTGTAATACACAAACAACTGCACACATCTTTACTTAACATGACGCTCATACACATACAAGTACCGTGTCTAATACACAAACAACTGCACACATCTTTACTTAACATGACGCTCATACACATACAAGTACTGTGTGTAATATACAAACAACTGCACACATCTTCACTTAACATGACACTCATACACATACAAGTACCGTGTCTAATATACAAACAACTGCACATATCTTAACTTAACATGAATCTCATACACATACAAGTACCATGTGTAATACACAAACAACTGCACACATCTTCACTTAACATGACGCTCGTACACATACAAGTACCATGTCTAATACACAAACAACTGCACACACCTTCACTTAACATGATGCTCATACACATACAAGTACCGTGTCTAATATACAAACAACTGCACATATCTTAACTTAACATGAAGCTCATACACATGCAAGTACCGTGTGTAATACACAAACAACTGCACACATCTTCACTTAACATGACGCTCATACACATACAAGTACCGTGTCTAATATACAAACAACTGCACACATCTTCACTTAACATGACACTCATACACATACAAGTACCGTGTCTAATATACAAACAACTGCACACATCTTCACTTAACATGACGCTCATACACATACGAGTACCGTGTCTAATATACAAACAACTGCACACATCTTCACTTAATATGACGCTCGTACACATACAAGTACCATGTCTAATACACAAACAACTGCACACATCTTCACTTAACATGACACTCATACACATACAAGTACCGTGTCTAATACACAAACAACTGCACACATCTTCACTTAACATGAAGCTCATACACATACAAGTACCATGTCTAATACACAAACAACTGCACACATCTTCACTTAACATGACGCTCATACACATACAAGTACCGTGTGTAATACACAAACAACTGCACACATCTTCACTTAACATGACGCTCATACACATACAAGTACCGTGTTTAATACACAAACAGCTGCGCACATCTTTACTTAACATGACGCTCATACACATACAAGTACCGTGTCTAATACACAAACAACTGCACACATCTTTACTTAACATGACGCTCATACACATACAAGTAACGTGTCTAATATACAAACAACTGCACACATCTTCACTTAACATGACGCTCATACACATACAAGTACCGTGTCTAATACACAAACAACTGCACACATCTTCACTTAACATGACGCTCATACACATACAAGTACCGTGTCTAATACACAAACAACTGCACACATCTTCACTTAACATGACGCTCATACACATACAAGTACTGTGTCTAATACACAAACAACTGCACACATCTTTACTTAACATGACGCTCATACACATACAAGTACCGTGTGTAATACACAAACAACTGCACACATCTTTACTTAACATGACGCTCATACACATACAAGTACCGTGTCTAATACACAAACAACTGCACACATCTTTACTTAACATGACGCTCATACACATACAAGTACTGTGTGTAATATACAAACAACTGCACATATCTTAACTTAACATGAATCTCATACACATACAAGTACCATGTGTAATACACAAACAACTGCACACATCTTCACTTAACATGACGCTCGTACACATACAAGTACCATGTCTAATACACAAACAACTGCACACATCTTCACTTAACATGACGCTCATACACATACAAGTACCGTGTCTAATATACAAACAACTGCACATATCTTAACTTAACATGAAGCTCATACACATACAAGTACCGTGTGTAATACACAAACAACTGCACACATCTTCACTTAACATGACGCTCATACACATACAAGTACCGTGTCTAATATACAAACAACTGCACACATCTTCACTTAACATGACACTCATACACATACAAGTACCGTGTCTAATATACAAACAACTGCACACATCTTCACTTAACATGACGCTCATACACATACGAGTACCGTGTCTAATATACAAACAACTGCACACATCTTCACTTAACATGACGCTCGTACACATACAAGTACCATGTCTAATACACAAACAACTGCACACATCTTCACTTAACATGACGCTCGTACACATACATGTACCGTGTCTAATACACAAACAACTGCACACATCTTCACTTAACATGAAGCTCATACACATACAAGTACCATGTCTAATACACAAACAACTGCACACATCTTCACTTAACATGACGCTCATACACATACAAGTACCGTGTCTAATACACAAACAACTGCACACATCTTCACTTAACATGACGCTCATACACATACAAGTACCGAGTCTAATATACAAACAACTGCACATAACTTAACATGAAGCTCATACACATACAAGTACCGTGTGTAATACACAAACAACTGCACACATCTTCACTTAACATGACGCTCGTACACATACAAGTACCATGTCTAATACACAAACAACTGCACACATCTTCACTTAACATGACGCTCATACACATACAAGTACCGTGACTAATATACAAACAACTGCACATATCTTAACTTAACATGAAGCTCATACACATACAAGTACCGTGTGTAATACACAAACAACTGCACACATCTTCACTTAACATGACGCTCGTACACATACAAGTACCGTGTCTAATACACAAACAACTGCACACATCTTCACTTAACATGACACTCGTACACATACAAGTACCATGTCTAATACACAAACAACTGCACACATCTTCACTTAACATGACGCTCATACACATACAAGTACCATGTCTAATACACAAACAACTGCACACATTTTCACTTAACATGACGCTCATACACATACAAGTACCGTGTCTAATAAACAAACAACTGCACACATCTTCACTTAACATGACGCTCATACACATACAAGTACCGTGTGTAATACACAAACAACTGCACACATCTTCACTTAACATGACGCTCATACACATACAAGTACCGTGTCTAAAACACAAACAACTGCACACATCTTCACTTAACATGACGCTTGTACACATACAAGTACTGTGTCTAATATACAAACAACTGCACACATCTTCACTTAACATGACACTCATACACATACAAGTACCGTGTCTAATACACAAACAACTGCACACATCTTCACTTAACATGACGCTTGTACACATACAAGTACTGTGTCTAATATACAAACAACTGCACACATCTTCACTTAACATGACACTCATACACATACAAGTACCGTGTCTAATACACAAACAACTGCACACATCTTCACTTAACATGACACTCATACACATACAAGTAACGTGTCTAATATACAAACAACTGCACACATCTTCACTTAACATGACGCTCATACACATACAAGTACCGTGTCTAATACACAAACAACTGCACACATCTTCACTTAACATGACGCTCATACACATACAAGTACCATGTCTAATACACAAACAACTGCACACATCTTCACTTAACATGACGCTCATACACATACAAGTACCGTGTGTAATACACAAACAACTGCACACATCTTCACTTAACATGACGCTCATACACATACAAGTACCGTGTCTAATACACAAACAACTGCACACATCTTCACTTAACATGACGCTTGTACACATACAAGTACTGTGTCTAATATACAAACAACTGCACACATCTTCACTTAACATGACACTCATACACATACAAGTACCGTGTCTAATACACAAACAACTGCACACATCTTCACTTAACATGACGCTTGTACACATACAAGTACCGTGTCTAATACACAAACAACTGCACACATCTTCACTTAACATGATACTCATATACATAAAAGTACGTCATATATGGGTACACATAGGCTTATCCGGGGCCATATGTCCCTGGGCTGTCTAAATGTGTGTGTCAATCCATGTACAGATGCCTCCCTCCCTCATTAATCTGAATTTCTGTGTCTTGGCTTGGAATAATTCAGGAAATCTTAATCTGAAAGAATTACTTTGTGCCGTTGACATTCTGAGTCTTAAAATGTCAGCCGTGATTAATTTGCTGTCACAGCGTCCCCCACCACTGGGCACAAGCGTCCTGCTGCTCAGTCAGAGCTCTCCAAATGCCAACCTATCCTCTTGCACCACTGACTCTAAAGATTGCAAGCTCCTCAACCAAAGCTAAAGGCAACTATAGTGACAGCACTGTTTGCTTTTAAATCTTACTCCAGGAAACGCCTGCTGAAGATTTCTCACTTATTTATATTAAATATTAACTCTGTTTTGTTTCACAGGTTAACCCCCAGGGCGCACTAATCCCATTCCCAGTTTCTGAGTCCTCTAATGAGGTGCATCCCATTCTGTGCCAGGGAGGGGCATTTGTTTCCTACCCAATATATTTCATTGTTTCCTGTCTCCTCTTACTTTACTGAGCTGCACAATACTTATTGATTAAAGAAAGTGCCCAGGAACAAGCCAAGATCGAGGTCGCATTTGGCTGCATTGCTGTAATTACCTGTGCACACATTTAAGCCTTGTTTTACCAGTACAGACAGCAGGACTGGCATTTATAAAAGAGAAACATTCAGGGCAACAAGAGAATATCTAAATATTAGTGCTGATATATCTCAGATAATTGCAAGTTAAACACAAATAACCTGAGATGACTCCTTCAAAAATGCACAAATTAAGTCTATTTTACTTTCATGCTGCCTGCTGTGCATCTAAATACACATAGCAAGCAACACACATGCACTTCAATGGCACATTTAGCAACACACTGCCAGCAACACACATAAGGGATTAAATGCCTACTCCTGTCATTTTCAGGAATACAATCCCTATCAATACAAACCTTAAAGGGCCACTAAACCCAAAATCTTTCTTTCATGATTCAGATAGAGAATAGAAATTTAAACAACATTACAATTTACTTCTATTATTTATTTTGCTTCATATTTTAGATATCCTTATTTGAAGAAAAAGCAATGCACATATGTGAGCCAATCACATGAGGCTTCTATGTGCAGCAACAAATCAGCAGCTACTTAGCATATCTAGATATGCTTTTCAGCAAAGAATATCAAGAGAATAAAACAAATTAGATAATAGAAGTAAATTAGAAAGATGTTTAAAATTGCATTCTCTTTCTAAATCATGAAAGAAAAAATGTGGGTTTCATGTCCCTTTAACTCTTAGGGGCCTATTTATGAAAGGCCTGTCGGACATGATCTGGCATTGCGGATCATGGCCGACAGACTTCTCTGAATGCGGAGAGCGATACGCTCTCCGCATTCAGCATTGCACCAGCAGCTCTTGTGAACTGCTGGTGCAATGCCACCCCCTGCAGATTTGTGGCCAAACGGGCATTAGCAGGGGTTGTCAATTAACCCAATCGTATTTGATCGGGTTGAATTGTGGCGATGTCTGTCTGCCTCTTTAGAGCAGGCGGACAGGTTATGGAGCAGCGGTCTTTAGAACGCTGCTCCATAACTTGTGTTTCTGGCGAGTCTGAAGGCTTGCTAGAAACACGGGCCTTCAAGCTCCATACGGAGCTTGATAGATAGGCCCCTTTATCTACATCATTAAAGGGACATAATACTCATATGCTAAATCACTTGAAACTGATGCAGTATAACTGTAAAAAGCTGACAGGAAAATATCACCTGAGCATCTCTATGTAAAAAAGGGAGATATTTTACCTCACAATTTCCTCTGCTCAGCAGAGTAAGATCTGTGTAAAAAGTTATACTCAGGTGCTCCCAGCTGCAGGTAAAAATTAAAAAAAAATGAAGAAATGAACAGCAGCCAATCAGCATCAGCAGTGCTGAGGTCATGAACTCTTACTGTGATCTCATGAGATTTGACTTAACTCTCATGAGATTTCATAGTAAGCTTCCTTTACCTGATTGGTGAAATAATATGAGAGTTCACGAGGCTCATCCCCTAAGCTGTCCTAGGACAGACACACTAAAATGCTGCTTAGAAATCCTTTACAATGGGAGGTGGCTACTGAGGAACTTTTGAGGTAAAATATCTTTCTTTTTTACATAGAGATGTTCAGGTGATATTTTCTAGTCAGCTTTTTACAGCTATGCTGCATCACTTTCAAGTGTTTAAACATTTGGGTATTATGGCCCTTTAAACCTTAACAATAATATGCTAGATTACAAGTGGATCACTAAATTTATCCAGCAATATTTATCCAGCCATTACAAGTGGCTGGTTATTGGTAACAAAAGCTTGCAGTAGCAATTAGCGATCCCAAAAATTAACCAGAGATTAGAGTTTTTTATTAAAAATTAATCTAGCTATTTTTTTAAATAAAAAATAACTGCAAGGGGGCGGAGCGTGCGGGCGTTCTGAATGGCCGCACCAGCCTAAAGCTCCTGCTACAGTGAAGACGGGACTCTCCCGCAGGTCATCTAATAACCTTAACTGTGCCCTAAAACTGATACCCAGAGAATTGGGAAGGTCTAGAGTGTGTAACGCTGTCACTCACTAGCCCCGGTAAGGACTCCGGACCTCGCAATCTGATAACGACATGGGCCGCGGTTGAAGCCTTACTCCAGTAATCGCAGGGACGGAGTTCCGATATCACGCATCAGCCCGAGCTTACCTACTTGCCTGCAGACCGTGCAGAACCTTCAAGGACTGTTCAGAGACCAGCATGCCATAGCACCCGCTCACTACGGATGTTCACACAGGCCCGGTAAGCTGCATCTTTCACAGCACCCACATGGCAGTCGCCATTTTTAACAGGGCATAACAACAGAGGCCTTATGACATAGTAAAAGAGCCACATGCAACCCTAAGCACCGACAGCAATACCTACTTCTCCACAGGAAGCAATGACCTAGACAGGTTTATAATGATGTACTAAAGGCACCATTCATTTTATTATATAATGGGAATAAGCTGTGTGGTTGTGTAGATCTGACTTACTCCATTTTGCCAGAGACGCACAGAGTCACTGTCACGCTGCCTGATAGACATAAAAGACAGAGGTGAAAAAGGGAAAAAGAAAAGCAAAGACAAAAGTTTATTTAAAGAGCAAATTTATCTCCCCAGCAACGCTACCATGTCGCAGCGCAGGGTCGCAAAACCTGACAAGGCCTTAAAATCCACATCGACATCGGGAGCTGTAAACTCCTTTTTTAAAAAAACAGATAGCACAAAAAAGAAAACTGATATACCACAGGCCTCTAGCGAAGATGAGGATCTATGTGATAGCCCAAATGCACAAGAGCCTTTGACATCACCTTCTAACCCACATTTACATTTTAAAGAAGCACCAGTGACATTAAAAGCCATGGAGAATTTAATTGATCAAGTGAAGTCATGCATTAAAGCTGAGTGTGCGGACCTAAAGAGGGACATTAATGAGCTTGGATTTAGAGTTGAGACATTGGAAGATGATAGGGAAGAAATCACTAAGGAAATGGCACACTCCATAGAGGCCCAACAATCACAAATCCTTGAACTAGAAAATAAGCTTGATGATGTCGAAAATAGGGCGCGCAGAAATAACCTCCGAATACGCGGAATCCCTGAATCAATCAAAGGCGAAGATATATCAGAATATTTACAAAATCTGTTTCAGTCTCTGGCAATCTCCAACCAGCGTGTGATTGAACCTATACCTTTGGAGAGAGCACATAGATCTCTACGACCGAAGCCGAATGATAATCAACCTCCAAGGGACATTATAATCTGTTTCTTGAGCTATAAAGACAGAGAGAAAATTCTCCAACTGGCTAGAACTGGCTAGAACACAACCACATTTCTCTTATATGGGTGCAAAGGTCCAAATTTTTCAGGACTTATCTACTAGAACGCTGCAACTCCAAAAGGGATTTAAAAAACAATGGGGCTCTACTATATCTAAGTGGTGTGTCCAGATTTTTTAATAAATACTTTTATTTTGTCTACCTTGCTGGTGAATTGTTCTATTTGCCTTATTGATCCCTTGCTTGGATTAACCTCTATCGGCATATCCACCTTTATTTTCCACCACTCCTCCAACGATCCAGGAGCAGCTGTACAGGCCTCAGGGAGTCAGCCGAACGGCTCTTTAAGATTCGGCACGCCTGATATTGCACTGCTTGTGCAACTCCGTTTGTGAGTATAACTTCTCGACATCTGTTGTATGTGTATTCTGTGCCTGGGATAATCTGCACCAAGGGCGGTATCTATATTTTATGTCATAGGTATCTTTTTTCCCCACATCGTTGGTGAAGTGATTACCCAGTGAACAGCTGATTTCACCCTCTAGCGAGTCAGCCGAGCGGCTCTGAAGCTTCGGCTCACCTGTTATTGCACTGCATGTGCAAACATCTTTGTGAGTATTACTCTGAACTGTTAGTTTAGAATCATTTGTAGCCAAGGATCATCTGCACCAGAGCGCCTCTTCTTTTTTTTGTTTCTATACAGAACGCAGTCATCTCCAAAAGGGATTTACCAGCCTCACCTCCCACCTAAGAACTCTACAGATCCCTTACAGATGGGGATTTCCCGTATCACTGCAAATTATTAAAAATGGAAAGCGTCATGAGTGCAGCTCCCCAGAAAAAATTGAAGATTTTTGTAAGCTGCTGGACATTCCTATCCCAGAAACCACTACTCCTCAGCCGGAGACACGCAAACTACCACAACCAAAGCCTCAGAGACGTCTCTGGTCCGAAGTAGTTGACAAGAAAAACAGAAAGAAGATATGCACAGATCCCTCCACCTCAGCGGATAATACTTGAGCGAACCTATCCTTGCTTTGAAGCCCTATTAGCAAAACTGAAAATTCTTGAACCTGGCCAGAAGCCAGAGCCTCGATAGAAGAAAGACTTGTCTGGAACTTATGATTCAGGTCTGCACTGAATCATGGTTGTGCAATCATGCACCAGTTATGAAAGTTATGTTTGTGCTATCCCTCACTCCTTTCTTTGTTTGCTTGGAGGATTGCATAAAGAAGAACTGTTTGATTGTGTCCTCCTCACGGCGGACACGGCCAGTCTTGAACTGGACTAACCACGAATACCTTGAGGTCGTGAGTATGAGTAGTTAGATATTAAAACGGGACACTGTTGAATGACTGTATAATGAGCTATTTTTCACCTTGTCTGTCTATGAGCTCAACCACCTCAGACTCTTACACTAAAACTGTTCTTCTATACCTATGTGATATCGTTAGTAACATGTTAAGATGTGTGTAATATTCTTGGATGAGCCCTCTAACAGGGCATTGGTTTATGTTTATGTTATTGGTTCTTATGTCTTTCACCCTCGGCCTGTCGGGGGAGTTCCGTCATACTGTACTCATCCCCTTACTCAGTCCTTCTACTTTCTATTACCTGTTTCTTTCCCACTTACCTATCCCCCTTCTTTCCTTTCTCTTTTTTTTCCCCTCCCTCCTTTCTTTTTCCTTTTTCCTTTACAGTTCAAAGAGTATCTGTTACAAGTTTTCATTTTGTTTAAATAGTTATTGTATTACAGTGTACTAGATAGCGAAGTATTTATCAGAGTGCATATTATAGCAGGGTTGGTTTACCACATATTTATTGTTGAAATAAGCTCACCTCCACAAGTTTAGACATCAACACTAAGGGTCAAATGCCTGAACAAAGCCAGCCTAGTCAATTCCGGTTAGCCACACAAAATGTTAAGGGTTTCCTGTCCCCTCAAAAACGCTCCATAGCATTTCATGATTTCTACATTCTACATATTATGACACAAGAGACTCACTTCAAAAAGACCAATGAGCCCAGACTTTCGCAGTTATATTATGATCAGCATTTTCTAAGTTCTGGACCGACAAAACACAACGGCGTAGGCATCTCTTTTAGGAAGGGTACCTCATTCACTCTGCTAGACAAATACACTGACGCAGATGGGCGGATTTTAGTACTGACAGGTCTTTACTTTGGTAGACCCATTACACTGGCAAACATATATGCACCTATCCGTCCCAGACCCTCATTTTTCCGCAAGGTCATCAACCATATTTTGGATATCTCGAAAGGCCCAGTTTTCCTAGGTGGAGACTTCAACTTCCCAATCAGCCCCACATTAGACACCTCCACAGGCCGCTCCTACATGCAAAACTCACAGATAAAAGCTAACTGGCAGGCCATACGTAATATACCCTTGTTTGATACCTGGAGAGTGACACATCCAACTACAAAAGATTTTACATTCTTCTCTAATCCACAACGCTCATACACACGCCTAGACTATATATTATGCGAACAACGAACACTACCCTCACTATGCGACTCTAGACTTTTCCACACTGCCTGGTCTGATCATAGTATGGTGTGCACCAATTTTTTATGGTCAGCTAAGCCACAATTTCAGCAACACTGGAGACTAAGTGACCAGATTTTCTTAGATCCACTGATCACAACTGACATAGAAGAAAAGACGACTGAGTTCTTTACTTTTAATACCCCCTCAGCCACCTCAGCAACCAATAACTGGGAAGCATATAAATGCTATATAAGGGGGGTGATAATGGGGCACACACATAGACAACGTAAACAGAGGGAGGGCCAACTTAATTCATTAACCTCCAACTTTAACAAGTGTGAAAATGACCTGAAACAGAATCCTCAATCTCAACCCCTCCTACAGAAATCCCAACAGGCCAGAGAGGAACTTCATCAATATTTAATTAAAAATGCACATATGAGAGCCATAGCCTCCGAATCAAAATTCTTTGTTGAAAGTAATAAAGCTGGGCGCCTTCTTGCTAGATCCCTGAAAAAGAAACGCTACAAAACCTTTATTGATAAAATTACAGGTCCGGATGGTGCCACATTTACCACGAACACTGACATTGTCAACCAATTTGCACAATACTACTCCTCATTATATAACCTCCCCTCCCTTGACTTGGAAACTAAACTAATTAAGATAAATAGTTACTTATCCAATATCCAGCTTCCAACATTACTTAAAGCAGATTGCGAGGCGCTGGATGATAAATTCACTATTCATGAAATTATGCTGGCAATTAAAAGCCTCCCCCAGGGCAAAGCCCCGGGACCTGACGGTTTCACGCCTAAATTCTATCACCTGTTTAAAACCCTACTAGGCCCCCACTTGTTGAGCATGTACCAATCATTAGATGAAGAAGGTCAGCTAACCCCAAACCTCCTAGAAGCCACTATTTCTGTTATCCCTAAGCCAAATAAACCCACCGATAAGGTAGCCAATTACCGCCCTATCTCCTTAATAAATATTGATATTAAATTATATGCAAAACTAATTGCCACGAGAATTAACAAATACTTACCCTCTTTGGTGCACTCCGACCAAGTGGGATTTATTCCACGCAGAGAGGCCAAAGATAACACCATTCGGGTTCTGCACACTTTGCTTACCGCTTCATCTACCAAATTGCCCCTGATCTTGCTATCCACAGATGCGGAGAAGGCCTTTGACAGGGTGGATTGGGATTTTCTCTGGTCCATCCTGTCAAGGTTTGGATTCTCGCAAAAATTAATTGCTCGCATTAAGGTACTCTACTCTGGCCCTTCAGCGCGCGTCAACGCAAACAATACACTCTCACAAAAGATCCATATAAACAATGGCACACGTCAAGGATGCCCCCTATCCCCTCTCCTATTCGCTCTGGCGGTGGAGGCATTAGCGGCGCGAATAAGAAGCAATCCCCTTGTTCACGGAGTCACTTTCGGAGAGATTTGTCAAAAGTGTCTTTTATATGCTGATGACATTATATTTACAATAAGCTCTCCACTCTCTTCCATCCCTACCATACTCAGAGAACTAGAGAGTTATAAATTGGTTTCCAACTTCTCTGTCAATATGGAAAAGTCAATGATATTACCCTTACACCTTGCAGAGGACGAGGTACAGTATATAACAAATAATACCTCATTCCAGATAACTAGCAAAATAAGATACCTAGGGATAGACATATCTCCTAATCACACGGAATTGTTTAATCTTAATTATATACCTCTCCAAACAGAAACTAATAAATCCCTAGAGCTCTGGTGTAAGCAGGGCCACCTTTCTTGGACTGGACGCATTAATGCAATAAAAATGAACCTCCTTCCTAAATATCTATACTTGTTCCAGGTCCTCCCACTAGATCTCCCCACTCAGTACTTAATAAAACAACAAAAAATGTTCGACTTATTTATTTGGGATCATAAGAGGGGCAGGGTGGCCAGGAACACCCTGTTTTTAAAGAGAGAAGATGGAGGTTTGGGATCCCCAAACCTGATGTATTATTATAAAGCTGCGCATATGGCTCGCATAGTTGCTTGGAAACATCCCCCCCTAGAGAAACCCTAGATACAGATAGAAACATTTCTGGCGGGTGGCCTGAACTTGGGCGACCAGTGCTGGATCCCACACAGAAATAGACCAACAGAAATTTGGGGAAACTACTATATAGCTTCCACCCTTAAAATATGGGATAAAACTCTAGCTGAAGAAAATCAGATTTCGACTCCCATTTCCCCTCTATCCCCTGTGCTCAATAACCCCTTACTGCTACAAGCACACACCTTTCCCTCACCACGTCTAGAGGGTAAATCTACTAACATACCAGCACACATGATACTCCAAAATGGACTCATTAGATCCCAAGCTGATACCCATCAACTTCTAGGTGCTCCTTTCCACCTTTGGTTCCCATACCTTCAAATTAGACATGCTATTTACAATAGTGCCCATAAGGCTAATCTTGTGAGACCTCTTACCTCCTTTGAAACACTGTGTACATCTACCTCAATCACTAAATCCCATTTGTCCATTGTATACAAACTTCTTAGAGGAACTTTCCCTAGTAAAAAACCCACGTACATCACAAAATGGGAAAAAGAGTTAAACATAGTAATCACAGACACCCAGTGGCAGCGGATTTTCTTAGAGACCAAAAAATCCTCCCTATCAATGGCAATGGTAGAAACAAACTACAAACTTCTTTCGAGGTGGTATCTGACCCCCCACCGCTTACATAGCATTTTTCCTAACTCCTCTTCACTATGTTGGAGACACTGTGGGGAGGTGGGCACTCTCTCGCACATTTGGTGGTCCTGTCCCTACCTCCGCCCCTATTGGGACAACATAAGTCAACATATTGATAGGGTGTTGGGTAGACCTGTTGTGCTCACACCAAGTTTGGTACTGCTGAGTGATATCCCTAAAATTCCATGTATGTATAGAAAGAAATTATTGCAATGTATGCTCAGCTGCGCCAGGCGCTTGATCCCAAGGTTCTGGAAGAAAACTGCTGTCCCCTCATACACCATGTGGGTAAGGGAAGTGAGTCACGTGCTTGAATTGGTAAAAGTATATTATGCGTATGCAAGAAAGCAGGATGCTATTGCAGATATAATTTTTATATGGGAACAGCAGACCACCTGAACCCTGAAAACAAACAAGGATAAACCTAAAAAATGCCGATACTAGCAGCTATGACGGGAATGTGTGTCTTGACATAATGTGTTTTATTTTTCTTAGCTCGACCTAGCAAATCTTGGAGTAGAGTGCTTTAAATTGATATTATACTATGTTATATGACCCTAATGTATATGCTATTGTATATGTGTTTACTGTCTGTACACTTGGCGTTACACTCTTGTACACTTGTTATGTGTGATTTTCAGTTTGATTTCGTTTTGAAAATAATAAAAATTATTTGATGGAAAAAAATAAATAACTGCAATAAACAGTTTTGGGGCTTTAAAGTTGGTGGGCGTGGGGTGTGAAAAGTGCCCTTACATTACGGTCTATGGGAACTGTGTGTTCCCCTAGACAACAATGTAAATATATATGTATATTATTTACACATATATATTAAAAAATGCTGCACATTGCTGTGCTACTTACCCTCTTTGCTGTGCGAAGTTCTGATGCTGTCTCTGACGGCATCAGAAAGAGGTTCCCATAGGAGCCTATGGAAGCACGCTCTCGTGAGTGCAATGCTTCCTAACAATGCGAATGCAAGCTCGCATTCCCATTGCAATTTACTTGTACTACCAGCACACATTATCGTGCGGTGGTATTACAAGGTGGAGCACTAATATCACTTGCACACAATCAATGTTTAGCTCGCCACTTATAATCTAGCCCTAAATGAACACAGGAAACAGATTTGGAAAGAAAAAGACCATTACAGGTTATTATATTAACATAACAACAACATTAAACTAACTGAACTTATTGAACTCAAATACAAGATAAGTCCCTAACTCCTAAAAATCAGCAGAAGGCAGCAGCCTATACCGGGGTTACAGCAGACTACCTCAGAGCAAGGCCGTGCACCTTAAGGCAATTGGGTATTAAGGAGCTCTTTTGGACCATCCCTATTGCCCTGGCCATCTTTATACCCATCTGCCAACGAACTTAAAGGCCGCAACCTGCCACAATCAGAGGGTAAATGTTCTGCAACCCATAGGAGGCCCCAGCTTCGTTAAGATGCACAAGCACAACTTGAACTGAGGGTAGACACAAATTAAAATTCATGGGATTACCAAAGTTATTTTAGATAACGCTACACTGCCATGGATGACTAGAGGTATAACCCTATGGAATATCTAAATACTGACTCCACCATCGGGAAGCTCCAAGGGATGGAGGGTAAGGAACACACATGCTGAAAAAATGCACTCAACGAGGCCGAATTACCATATGTCTGTTGGACCTGATCCGATAGTGCGGATCAGGTCCGACAGACATCGCTGAATGCGGAGAGCAATATGCTCTCCGTATTCAGCATTGCACCAGCAGCTCACAAGAGGACAAATGGGCTGCCAGCAGGGAGGTGTCAATCAACCCGATCGTACTTGATCGGTTTGTATTGTGGCGATTAGTGTCCACCTCTTCAGAGCAGGTGGAAAGGGTTATGGTGCAGCGGTCTGAAGACTCACCAGAAACACAGCCCCTCACGCTCCATACGGAGTTTGATAAATGGGCCTCATAGAGTCTCATATAAAGCTCATACAAGGCTTCTGGTTTCTCTCTAATTAAAGTCTAGAAATGTGTTTTTCATTGCCCAGTAGAGCCTAAAATATTTCCTGCCAGATTCATAACTTCAACACACTTTTCACAGTGATTGCTTTATAAGTGCAGGAGCTCATTAAAGGGACATTCCAGCCAATGGAATGAACATGGGTGCATTTTAGCTTTACACAGAAGCATGTTTGTAATATACACATAGCAAAAATGTTTCTAGTAAAATATATAGCTATTTCAAGAATTATTTAAGTATATGCACCGTGCACCAGCATTTTAAACATAGCATTTGTTCAGAGAATCTAAGGTGCTTGTATCATCTGGTAGTGACTCGATTTCACCTCAATTCTAACATAATAAAAGACCCCACTTGCTATATAAGCAGCTGCAGTATTAAATGTGCTGGTGCACTGAGAATATCTTATCTTATGTTTCACATAATCAAACACTCTCCTAAAAGATAGGAACAACAAGAGGCACCTGATGGTGTGATATCGTAGAGACCATTAATGTGGACAGTATTACAACAACTAGATACTCACAAAGGGCGTTGCACTTCCAGTGCAATAATCAACAGGCCGAAGCTTCAGAGCCGTTTGGCTGACTCAAAGATCCAAAGCAAACAGCTGGGCTGTGTAGGATGTGTCTCAGGGGACGTCTTTAACTCCGGACAAATGGGAACCAGATAGAAGGTAAAACCTATAATAGGTTCATGTGATCCCACTAAATGGAGTAAAGTCTGTGGCAGGCAATAATCCAAGGGCTTAAAAGGCTTTTTTAGGACATTGCCCTAAGTTAAACAGCTCTTTTACATTTAAAAATTACTAAATCCCCCCTACCAGTAAAAACCCCACACCCACCAAGAGATGTTGGTTTTAATGGGGGATGTAGGGATTTAATGGGCAAGAAAAGAGCTGATTGACCTTTTTAGGGCAGTAAAAGAGCTGAATGCCCTTTTAAGGGCAATGACCATACAAATTCCCCTTTAGGGGCAATGGGTACTTTAGGTTTTTTTAAGTGTTAGTTTTTTTATTTTGGGGGGTTTGGTGGGTGGGGGGGGTTTTACTGTTAGGGTGGATTTAGATTTATTTTTTAAATGTAAAAGAGCTGTTTAACTTAGGGCAATGCCCTACAAAAGGCCATTTTAAATGGGTACTAACCCCAATTTTTTTCTATTATGATTCAGATAGAGCATGCACTTTTAAACAAGTTTCTAATTTACTCCTGTTATCACATTTTCTTGGTTCTCTTTTTATCTTTATTTGAAAAGCAAGAATTTACGCTTAGGAGCCGGACCATTTTTTGTTCAGCACCTGGGTAGCACTTGCTTATTGGTGGCTAAATGTAGACACCAATCAGAAAGCTCTATCCAGGGTGCTGAACCAAAAATGGGCCATCTCCTTATCTTAGTTCCTGCTTTTCAAATAAAGATAACAAGAGAACAAATAAAATTTGATAATAGGAATAAATTAGAAAGTTGCTTAAAATTGCATGCTCTATCTGAATCATAAAATAAAAAAGTTGGGTTTAGTATCTCTTTAAGGGCTATTGGTAGTTTAGAGGGTGTTTTTATTTTGGGGGGGCTTTTTTATTTTCATAGGGATTAGGTATAATTTTTTTTATTTTTGATAATTTTGTTTATTATTTTCTGTAATTTTAGAGTTTTTTTATTTTTTGTAATTTAATGTTAGGATTCTTTGATATAATTGTAATTTAGTAGTAATTGGGGTTAATTTAGGGGGTGTTAGGTTAGGGGGCTTAGTAATTAAATTAGTTATTTGCGTTGTGGGGGGTTGACGGTTTAGGAGTTAATAGGTTAATTAGGTTTATTGCGATGTGGGGGTTTGGCAGTTTAAGGGTTAATAGGTTAATTAGGTTTATTGCGATGTGGAGGTTTGTCGGTTTAGGGGTTAATTAGGTTTACTGCGATGTGAGGGATTGGTGGTTAAGGGGTTAATATTTTTATTATGTTATTTGCGGATTAGGGGTTAATTACTTTATTATTTTTCGATTTGGGGGTTTGCAGTTTAGGTGTTTGTTAATACTTTGTGCGGGAGTTTTTTTGTTTTTTTTATACTTCGTGCGGGCGGATAGGTTTTTTTTGTTATACTTCGTGTGGGCGGTTACGTGTTTTTTATTTATTTCTTGTGGGCGGTTATGTGTTTTTTCGATATTTCGTGTGGGCGGTTGCGTGTTTTTTTTTTAAGGCTTCGGGTTTGCCTATGCTGCATCAGGTGGATTCCGAAAATGACAGGGTGGTGAAAGAATTCACCTTCAGTGGGTGGTGAAAGAATCCAGGTGGATTTTTTTGGTTGCGCGCGCAGTCAACTTTCTTTTGGCTGCCTTGCGCAACCAACATTCCTTTTAGGATGCGTGCACAACCGGCGACACCGACGGACGCGTTACAAACGTGATTATAGTATAGATATAGATATATTATGCATATAAAATATTTGAATGTCCCTTTAATCATTAAATCCTTTGAGAAGCCATATGCACACACTTGCCAACTGCATTATAGCCGTATATACCCTGATTGTTATCCATAGCCAACACACAATGTGAATTTTCTTTGTTTTTGATTTCCATTTTTTTCAGATCATGTTTTTGTTCATTGCAAAACATGTTTAAATCCCCATGAAATTCAACACAAGATAGTACATTGTGACCTGAAACAGAGGAATTATTTAAGATTAGTCTCTAGTTAGCAGAACTAAACAAATCTCATTATATTTGCTTGAACAATATCAGAAACGCAGATTCTTAGTAACATCTTTCTTTAGTTGTAAGCTCCTTTCTCCCTCTGCCAGCTCTCATATCTTTTCCTCCCTTTTAAGCTGATCAAACCCATTCCCTTCCTTTCCAAGTCGCTTCATTTATCTGTGAAGTTGTCCATTCATTCTGCTGTTATCCCTTCTTAAAGGGACATTGCATTTTTTCTTTCTTGCTTTCCTGAAACAACGTGAAGCAAAATCTGTTTAAATTGAACCAAAAATAGGTGAGTATAAGCTGTGTACTTCCTACTGGTGCTTATTTGCTAACAACCCCCAATGCTAAACTTTTTTTGTTTTGCTTCCAAGCTTGGGAAGATCACAGATAGGGTTGTGTAAGCAAATGGAAACTTTTCATGATTACATTGCACACATATTTAATCAAGCAGGTATTAGCAATTTATATTCAAAGTTTGCTTTTAGAGAACACACATGTATATATATATATATATATATATATATATATATATATATATATATATATATATATATATATATACAGTATGTATACATACACTGGCATTAAAATGTTTGGGGTCACTTAGGCATGTCCTTTTTTTTTAAATGTTGTCCATTAAAATAACATCAAATTGATCAGAAATACAGTGTTGACATTATTAAATGTTGTAAATGACTATTGTAGCTGGAAACAACTGATTTTTAATGGAATATCTACATAGGCGTAAGAGGCCCATTATCAGTACCCATCTGTCCTGTGTTCCAATGGCACGTTGTGTTTGCTGATCCAAGTTTATCATTTAAAAAGGCTAATTGATCATTAGAAAATCCTTTTGCAATTATGATAGAACAGCTGAAAACGGTTGTGCTGATTAAAGAAGCAATAAAATGGGCCTTTATTAGACTAGTTGAGTATCTGGAGCATCAGCTATTGTGGGTTTGATTACAGAATCAAAATGACCAGAAACAAAGAGCTTTTTTCTGAAATTCATCATTCTATTCTTGTTCTTAGAAATGAAGGCTATTCCATGTGAGAAATTGCCAAGAAACCGAAGATCTAGTACAACACTGTGTGCTACTTCCTTCACAGAACTGCGCAAACTGTCTCTAATCAAAATAGAACGAGGAGTGGGAGGCCCCAGTGCACAACTGAGCAAGAGGGCTAATAAATTAGAGTGTCTAGTTTGAGAAACGGACGCCTCACAGGTCCTCAACTGGCAGCTTCATTAAATAGTACCTGCAAAACACCAGTCTCAACATCAACAGTGACAAGGTGACTCCATGATGCTGATTTTCTAGGCAGAGTTGTAAAGTAAGAGCCATATCTCAGACTGGCCAATAAAAAGAAAAGATTAATATTCGCAAAAGGCAGACAGAGGAAGATTGGAAAAATAGTGCTATGGACAGATTAATCTAAGTTTGAGGTGTTCAGATCACAAAGAAGAATATTCATGAGACACAGACCAAATGAAAAGATGCTGGAGGAGTGTTTGACGCTATCTGTCAAGCATAGTGGAGGAAATGTAATGGTCTGGGGGTGCTTTGGTGGTGGAACAGTAGGAGATTTATACATGGTAAAGGGACCTTAAATGATAAAAGCTATCACTCCATTTTGATGCTTCATTGGAGCCAACTTTCTCCTACAACAGAACAATGACCCAAAGCACAGCTCCAAACTATGCAAGAACTATTTAGGGAAGAAGCAGTCATTCTTTAAGTGGCCAGCACAGTCACCAGATATTAACCCTTTTGAGCTGTTGTTTAAGCAACTTGACCATATTATATGTAAGAAGTTGCCTATCAAGACAATCCAACTTGTGGGAGGTGCTTCAGGAAGCATTGGGTAAAATCTCTTTAGATTAATTTAACAAATTGACCACTCTAATTCCAAAGGTCTGTAAGGCTGTAATTGCTGCACATGGAGGATTCTTTGATGAAAGCAAAGTTTGAAGGACACAATTACAGTATTATTTCACCTAAAATTCATTATTTCTAACCTTGTCAATGACTATATCTCCTATTCAAACTCATTTCATGTATGTTTTCATGGAAAATAAGGAGATGTCTAGGTAACCCCAAACTTTTGAAAGGCAGTGTATATAGTACTTATATATATATATATATATATATATATATATATATATATATATATACCTTTAAGTAAAATGCCTTTAATAAATGTTACAATGGTATTTCACTCTGCTGTTATATTCTCAAGCAGCGTTCTTATCTAGAAAGAGGGGGGTGTTACATAACAATGAGAGGCACTAGTGTGAGATTTTTTTTCCATGTTACGAGAAACTCTTCTTTTACTAACATGTTTGCTACAAAATAATATGATTGACATAACATAAGGCACACCTGCCAAACTGTAGTTTAATTATTAGAATAGCTGAGAGGGGGCAGGAGAGTTTTGGTCAACATCTTAGAGAGCAGACTCAGACATTAGCACCTGTGAAATCTGCTGTGTGTGTCCCACTGATAGATGTCCACCCTTGTAGGCTGATTTTAATGCCTTATTCGAAATCCGAAGATAAGCAATGCATTTATAGTTTAATCCGGCCTTGCTTTATAAGTTGATTACTGATATATGTTATTGCAATAAGTTAATATTAAAAAACTGTTATTACTTTACTGCATTCTTGTAGTCTGGTTCCTTTTTCAGTACTAATGTGAGACCTAGTTTGCGATTGCCCCAGCACCAAGGCATAACAGGTTGACACCCAGCCAGTATTTTACAAACATGGCTGGTATTTTTAAAGGTACAAGTCAAACTTGAAAATAAAGATTGAATATAGAAATAAAGATGGTATCATTGTCAAATTTCTTATAAATGTATTGTAATGTAATTATAAACAAATGATGATTTCAAATCAGCCCCAGCAGGTTTAGCTCCTGATTTAATGTGTATAATTATAAATGCAAATTTATGCTAATGAGCATGGCCGTTATTTTTTCCAGAAAAGGTGGCAATTGGCAGACCCACTCACAGACCATGATGCCTAAACAATTTTCTTGAATATAAGTAGATTTCCACATCTATAAACTAGCTTCATGTCTAGAAGATGTGATTAGGTAAGGGACACATAGTCAAATGCTAAGTTTAATCCAGCCAATCACTGGCCATACAACCAAAGCTATTTAAATGAATAAAAAAGTTCTTCTGTGCCTTTAATTAGGTTGCTGACTAGGGGTCATGATTAGGTAAAGATAGCATGAGCACTAGCATTACTGGTGTCATAACTTATGTAAAGTGCTTATGCTCAGCTGTTTTCTAACAAAAATATTGCACATGCATGAGAGTCAACACTAAAGTAAACACTGGAACCCAACTGCACCAGTGTATCTGCCTTTCTAGTCTACCCTTCTAATGCAAACTGTCCCTGATCACCAGTCTGTAATATTGTTTTTTTTTTTATTTAGCCACATTAACTTAAAGGGACAGTCTAGTCAAAATTAAACTTTCATGTTTCAGCTAGGGCATGCAATTTAATCAACTTTCCAATTTACTTTTATCATTTAAATTTGCTTTGTTCTCCTGGCATTCTTTGTTGAAAGCTAAACTTAGATAGGTTTGTATGCTAATTTCTATATTAAGACCTTTAAGGCCGCCTGTTATCTCAGGACATTTATCAGCTAGACAGCGCTAGTTCATGTGTAGCTTATAGATAACATTGTGCTTACTCCAATGGAGTTATTTATGAGTCAGCACTGATAAGCTTAAATGCAAGTCTGTCAAAAGAACTGAAATAAGGGGCATTCTGCAGATACTTTTATACACGGTAATCACAGAGGTATAAAGTGCATTAAAATAACTGAGTTGGTTATGCAAAACTGGGGAATGGGTAATAAAGGGATTATCTATATTTTTAAACAATAAAAATTTTGAAGTAGACTGTCCCTTTAACTTTCAAGATGAACTCACTTTCCTGCTAGACTATGATGAGCGGTTACCTCCCCAACCAGCACTGTCACATAGGTGGTCTCTATAGGGGTGGAAGGAGTTAACGTTGCCTTGTGCTTATTGGCCTGCAGGTAGACAATAGTTTCCACCCCCAGTCTCTCACACCCTCCAAACTAACTCAGATATGTTCCAGGCCGAAGAGAAAACATCTCTAATTAAAGACATTTATAATTAATTTCATGATAATGAATGCATCTTTATTACATTACGGATGGGCAATTAATACGTGACAAAGATTAAAGACAGTGTCTGTGCAGGTACCGGGCCTCATAACTCCTGTCATCTCTCTGATTACAAAACGCACCACAAATTACTGCTACCAGATGCAGACTCCTAATCACCCTGTCTGTGAGCCACCCCCTCTCTTCTGTTCTGAGAATCTAGACTGCACAGCAAAATTTCCCCAATATAAACAACACAGAAAAACACCATAAACACATACAAATTAAACAAAGGGAACAGTACAAACAACATCATTTTACAACGAGCATCAATCTTATATAATCTGCAACAAAGTCTCCCTGTTTGTGCTGGCATTGGAAAACAGAGCTAATTTAGTAGAATTGGCACGGGTCATTTAATGAAAGGACAACATTCCAAAATACATTGCTTCATTCTGAAGTCAAAAGGATTTTGGATTCAATTAATCATCTTCAAACTGCTAAAGGAATCTGTCTTTCTAACATACAAAACAGAATTAACTCTGTATTGGAGACTGCTGGCAGAGCTAATAAACAATTTGTTTTCTCTGTAATAAAGCTAGATACGTATAAAGAGAGTAGTAAACTCTATCGGCTCCATTTGGAAGAACCGTTATGACCTTCGGAGCACTGTCAACTGCAGGTTTGCATGAGTGAGAGTTAAGAAGAAGAGGTCAACAGGTTTTTCTGACCGGGGAGATTGACAGCTCCTGCTCACTCGCAATCAGGGGGCGGGGTGACACACTACAATTGGTGTGTAATGATAAATGTGGGCAGTGCAAGTGAAAACAGTTAAATAGCACTCCACTTGTAATGTGGCCCTTAATTGGTTAACAAAATAATCAGAACTGCATGTGGACAGGCTTGTTGTCAAAACTGGGCCTGTCCTCGCTACTGTTTACTTTGTGTAAAACTTTATATAAAGCCTGTTGTCATTGCTGTTAGTGATAGTCAACTGCAGTAGAGCATGGGCATTTTTGTATATACAGTATATATATATATATATATATATATATATATATATATATATATATATATAAAAGACATAGAACATATTCTGCTATGTAAAGAACATTGGAATGTGAAATATTAATATTTTCATGTCGGTTAGCGCACTTGAGAAAATGCGATTGGAATTGCACGTGATTAGGGCGTTTTTTTCCCTTTCTCCTCCCCCCCCATTTTTCCCTTGCGCGCAGTACAGTACAGCTTTTTTTTTTACGCACACCGGCTTAGCACGTGAACGGAAACAGTTTTCTTTCAATTTGCAATACGACTCATGCAAAAAGCTTACTTGTAGCGGAGTTAACGCTCAAGTGGGAGGGATAATTATTCTCCACTTGTAATCTAGCCCTATATAAGCATTACTGCTTATAAAGGGCAGGGCAATGACAGGCACCTGTCCTGTACAGAAAACACATAGGGAAGTGACTCATTAAAGGGAAAGTCTAGTCAAAATTAAACTTTCATGATTGAGATAGGGCATGCAATTTTAAACAACTTTCCAATTTACTTGTATCATCAAATTTGCATTGTTCTCTTGGCATTCTTTGTTGAAAGCTAAACGTAGGTAGGCTCATATGCTAATTTTTAAGCCCTTGAAGGCTGCCTCTTATCTGAATGCATTTTTTCACAGCTAGAGGGCGTTAGTTCATGTGTGCCATATAGATAAAATTGTGTTCACCCCCGTGGAGTTGCTTATGAGTTAGCACTGATTGGCTAAAATGCAAGTCTGTCAAAACAACTGAAATAAGGGGGCAGTCTGCAGAGGTTTAGATACAAGGTAATCACAGAGGTAAAAAGTATATTAATATAACAGTGTTGGTTATGCAAAACTGGGGAATGGGTAATAAAGGGATTATCTATCTTTTTAAACAATAACAATTCTAGCTTAGACTGTCCTTTTAAAATTTAAACTACGTTGTTTTGGGAAAAATAAGGAGACTCACATGTTCAGATCATTAACATTCATTTCATAGAGTATGATATAGAGAATAGACCCCAAGTAGGGATTGTTTCTATTGAGCCACACTGGCCTAGTTTCCTTTGAGGTGGTAAAGTCTGGAAACTGGTGGTAACATAAAAATTATTTCAACCTCATCTACTATGTTACTATGTTAAACAGTAAATACACACTGGACATATTGATGTATTCAGAATAAATATTAGCCTAGAATAATATTAGCCTAGAATAATATGTAAATGTATCTTTTTCCAATTATCGCCTAGATTACGAGTTTTGAGCGCTATAGGGAAATTAACGAACGCAACAAAAGTGGCGTCATTTAATCCCCTATAGCGCAGCCATTACAAGTTTTAGAAAACCCGGCTTGTGCGGGCGATATGGTGTTTTTAAGCTCCATACCGCACCAAATACAAATGCTGTTTTGACGTGCTCGTGAACGCTTTCCACATAGACATCAATGTCAGAAAAAAGTCTAACACCTGCGATCGCGGAAAGAAAAGCAATGTAACACAGCCACATTGATGTCTATGTGGAAAATAAAAGTTACGTTAAACCTAACACAGTAACATAAACCCAACGTCTAAACACCCCTAATCTACTGCTCCCGACATCGCCGATGCCTGCCTACAGTTATTAACCCCTAATCTGCCGCCCCTAATATCGGCGACGCCTAAATAAAGGTATTAACCCCTAATTTGCCGCTCCCGATATCGCCGCCATTATACTAAAGTTATTAACCCCTATACCGCTGCACACCAACATCGCCACCACTATATTAAAGTTATTAACACCTATTCCACCGCTCCCCGACATCGCCGCAACCCCTAAACCTCTGGCCTCCCACATCACTATCACTAAATAAACCTATTTACCCCTAAACCGCCAGCTCCCCAAATCGCAACAACCTAAATTAAACTATTTACCCCTAAAACTACCCCTAACCCTAATACCCCATAACTTTCATACAAAGAGAGAAGCGCTCTACCAGGAACGAACAAAAGCTCATCAGCTAGTTCTATGGCGATTTACCTACCGGAAGCAGCCTCTTTTAGACCAGTGTGCTTTTCACAGAGGAAAACTTTCCTGAAGTATATCAGTCTGATCCAGCCAAGTATGGTCAGTCCAGCCCCGAAATACCAGGCAATTCTCCTCTGAATAAGAAACATGACAACCCCAGACAATCGAAAGAAAAAGGGTGCAACAGCACTACACTGGTATGGGGGAGATGCTTTTATCAAAATGGATTAATTTCCTGAGCTTGAGTGCTTATGCATGAATTAACTAGAAGAACAGGATCAACATAGAAGTTGAGAAAGTATGCATTTATTTAGCACTTCATTCTCCCCAAAGTCTATAATCGACTGAATTTGTGATTAGAACACCAGTAGTAAGGTGAAGTTGGTGATTTTAATTTAAAATTTAACCTTTATTAGTTTCATTAAAAAACAGAACACACAACATAAAAAGTTAAAAAAACAAAAAGAGTGGGCCAGTAGAACGAGTCTATCACATAACTAAGTGTAGACCTTATTATTAAATTAAGATATGTGAGAATCTGGTTACAATACTGTCTAAATAATATGAAAATGCAATGTGTTCAAATCTCCTGGGAGAAGACAGAAGGATAAGTATGTGTAGGTATTTCGCTGAGTATCACTATAACTCAGTAATGTATTGGATACTTTTTCGGTTTATCAGGTTAGTAATCTGGACGTTTGTTATATTTTTCTCTTGTTTATAATAGTACACTAAATCATGGTGAGAAAAAATAATAACAGATTGGGCTCAATGAATAATGTCTTTTATCATTGGCTCATATATTTAGATTGTCTAGTATCTGCAATCATTACTTGGGTTAGTATTTTTTAAAGAACTACTAAGTTGTGAGCGTTTACCAATTCACAGTAGGTTGTTTAGCTTTATTGGTAGCTTAATGTCTTTTATCATAGGCTCATGTGCTTTAGATTGCTTTTGTGTCTGCAATCTGTACTTTAATTTAAATTATTATCAAGTAATACGAGATAGTGCAATTGTTGATGGAAGTAAATATAAGTAAAGTACCCAGATTTTTATCCTTTTAGTTACTAAATATCTTTTACCATTGGCTCATTTATTAAAGTTTTTTAGTATCTACAATCATTACTTAGATTTGAATTATTGTCTGGAAATACAAAATGATGGACTTGTACTGCTTCGCAATCAGTTGATTAGCTTTATTATCAGTCTGATGTATTTGGTCATTAGCTCTAGAGCTTTGGATTGCTTTATGTCTGCAATCTATACTCTGATTTCAGTTGTTATCTGGTAATACAAAGTAACTGACACTGACTGCTTCTCAGTCTATTAGTTAGTTGAATTGATAGTTAGTCACTCTTCTGAGAGACTTTATTGGTAGCTTAATGTCTTTTATCATAGGCTCATGTGCTTTAGATTGCTTTTGTGTCTGCAATCTGTACTTTAATTTAAATTATTATCAAATATGAGATGGTGCAATTGTTGATGGAAGTAAATATAAGTAAAGTACCCAGATTTTTATCCTTTTAGTTACTAAATATCTTTAAGCTACCAAATTCAGTCGATTATAGACTTTGGGGAGAATGAAGTGCTAAATAAATGCATACTTTCTCAACTTCTATGTTGATCCTGTTCTTCTAACCCCAGACAATCGTTTCGGCCTCCTATGGGCCTCGTCAGTGAGGTGCAGCCACATTCCTCTAAGCACACTGGGCAAGGAGTTCACATCTAATTTCCCCCATCACCCTTAGGGAGACTTCCCCAGGGTCATATTAATTTGCATACAAAGAAAGAAGAGCGCTCTACCAGGAACGAACAACAGCTCATCAGCTAGTTCTATGGCGATTTACCAACCGGAAGCAGCCTCTTTTAGACCAGTGTGCTTTTCACAGAGGAAAACTTGCTCAGTGTGCTTAGAGGAATATGGCTAAACCTCACTGACAAGGCCCAATGAAGGCTGAAACGATTGTCTGGGGTTGCTGTGTTCCTTGTTCAGAGAGGAATTGCCTGGTATTTCGGCGCTGGACTGACCGTAATAGGCGGCATCAGACTGTTATACTACAGGAAAGTTCTACTCTATGAAAAGCATTACCGGGCTAACAGAAGCTGCACCCAGGTGGTAAATCGCCATAGAACAGGCTAACAATAGTATTGAGCCAGTTGTTCGTTCCTGTGAGTGTGCTTCTCTCTGTGTGTATTTGTCTCCCTATGGGAAAAAGGGGAAACCAGACGTGGACTCCTTGCTCAGTGTGTTTAGAGGAATATGGCTACACCTCACTGACAAGGCCCAATGAAGGCTGAAACGATTGTCTGGGGTTGCTGTGTTCCTTGTTCAGAGAGGAATTGCCTGGTATTTCGGTGCTGGACTGACCTTAATAGGCGGAATCAGACTGATATACTACAGGAAAGTTCTACTCTGTGAAAATCATTACTGGGCTAAAAGAAGCTGCACCCAGGTGGTAAATCGCCATAGAATAGGCTAACAATAGTATTGAGCCAGATGTTCGTTCCTGTGAGTGTGCTTCTCTCTGTGTGTATTTAGACCCCTTAACATTAACATAATTAAAATAGATCTAAATTAAATTTACAATTATTAACTAAATAATACCTGTTTAAAACTAAATACATACTTCCCTGTGAAATAAAACTCAAGCTAGCTACAATATAACTAATAGTTATATTTGTAGCTAGCTTAGGTTTTATTTGTAGTTCACAGGTAAGTTTGTATTTATTTCAACTATTTACTAACTACCTAGTTAAAATAAATACTAACTTACCTGTGAAATAAATCCTAAGCTACCTTACACTAAAACCGAAAATTACAAAAAATAAAAAAACCTACCATTACAAAAAAAACCCCAGAAATTATCCAAAATAATAAAAATGATTCCTATTCTAATACCGTTTAAAAAAAAAAAAAAACACCCCAAAATAAAAAAGCCTAATCTAGTATAAACTACCAAGGGCCCTTAAAAGGGCCTTTTGGGGGCCCTTAAAAGGACCTTTGTAGGGCATTGCCCAAAGTTAAACAGCTCTTTTGCTACAAAAAAACAAACACCCCCTAAAAAAATACATCACACAAAATAACAAACAAATTGTCAAAAATAATAAAAATTATTCCTATTCTAATACCCATTAAAAAAAACACCCCCCAAAAAAAAATCTAGAATAAACTACCAATGGCCCTTAAAATGACCTTTTGTAGGGCATTGCCATAAAGATAATAGCTATTTTTGTGAAAAAAATACAAATACCCACTAACATAACAAACCCCCACCCCCCAAACCCACAAAATAAAAAAACTATCTAAAAAACCTAATCTACCCATTGCCCTGAAAGGGGCATTTGTATGGACATTGCCCTTAAAAGGCCATTTAACTCTTTTGCTGCCCAAACCCTAATTTAAAAATAGAACCCACCCAAAAAACCCTTTAAAAAAAACCTAACACTAACCCCCGACAATCCACTTACAGTTTTTGAAGTCCCGCTTGAACGATCTTTATCCCGGTGGAGAAGTCCTCATCCAGATGGTGAGAAGTCTTCATCCAGGTGACCTCTTCAATCTTCATCCAGGCTGCATCTTCTATCTTGATCCCGGTGGCGCATCCTCTTCATACGGTCGCCACTGTACACTGAATCTTTAATGCAAGGTACACGATTCAAGATGGCGTCCCTTGCATTCCTATTGGCTGAAAGATTTGAATCAGCTAATAGGAATCAGAGCTGCTAAAATCCTATTAAGATCCAATAGAATGTGAGGCCGCCTGGATGAAGACTTCTCGCCGTCTGGATGAAGACTTCTCCTCCGGGATGAAGATCGATCAAGCAGGACTTTAAAAACTGTAAGTGGATCGTCGGGGGTTAGTGTTAGGTTTTTTTAAGGGTTTTTTGAGTGGGTTTTTATTTTAGTTTAGGGTTTGGGCATGTAAAAGAGCTAAAGGCCCTTTTAAGGGCAATGCCCATTCAAATGCCCTTTTCAGGGCAATGGGTAGCTTAGGTTTTTGTTAGAGTTAGGTTTTTTTATTTTGGGGCGTTGGTTGTGTGGGGGGTTTTACTGTTAGGGGGTCTTTGTATTTTTTTTTTACAGGTAAAAGAGCTGTTTAACTTATGGCAATGCCCTACAAAAGGCCCTTTTAAGGGCTATTGGTAGTTTATTGTAGGCTAGGGGTTTTTTATTTTGGGTTGGCTTTTTATTTTGATAGGGCTATTAGATTAGGTGTAATTCTTTTTTATTTTTGATCATTTCGTTTGTTATTTTCCGTAATTTAGTGTTTGTTATTTTTTGTAATTTAGTCTTTTTTTTTGTAATTAGATACTTTGTAATTTTTAGAGTAGTGTTAGGATTTTTATAATGTGTATTTTAGTTTATTTAATTGGTAGTGTAATTGTAATCTAGCCCTTTATATCTCAATTTCATACGGTTTAATATCCCATTAACTGATCATGTGTGAATACATCGGGGCAGATTTATCAAGCAGCGGTTAAGATCGGCATGATTGATACTCCCTGCTAGTGGCCAATAGGCCGCGTATGTGCAGGGGGCGGCATTGCACACAATGCATATGGTATCGGCATTTAGCGATGTAGGGCGAATCATGTCCACACAGGGTTTGATAAATCTACCCCATCATCTAGAGATCAAGAAAAGTCTGCTAATAACTGTGTTTCATTCAGAACTGCTCATTCACAAATGTTAATTGAAGAAGCACAAAAAAAAGGGAAGAGCCGCAATCAAGTTAAACTGTCACTTGAAAAGCGCAAGAGTGGCAACATATAAGCTATCAATCATGTTATTAGAAGTGAAAAGGAGGGCGCCACATAGCGTGATACTGTTTGATCAGGAGCTGAAAGAGTAAATTCAAAAGGCTTACCGAAAGAGTATGCACCGTTCTATGACCGGTGCTCTCAGGCAGACTAACACTCTCAGTGGTTAGCACACTGGTTGATCTGTGGTACCACTGCACCTGGACGAAGACAGGTAAATCTCTGTGAGGCCCTGGTGCGGGTGAATGGACTTCTATGAAGGGTGATATTGCAGGGCTGCAATGTATTTCAAATCCGCTAGCCCTTCCAAAGTCCGAATAAAACAAAAGACAACTTCCGTGGAGTAAAAACAATATTTAATCCATAAAAGAACCGCTACGCGTTTCTCGACCGTAAGCTGGTTGTTTCATCAGGCATAAACAAATGGAATCAATCATGTTATGCTGGTTTATGAATTTGACTACACATATTAAATCTATATTTATGGAACATACTTCACTATATGTTTTTTTTTCCTTTTGTGATTTACTTAATTGAAAGACACTGCATAACATCACAATATGATGAACTGTGTATATGGAAATATAAATACTGTATATTTGCTTATTTTGTATATGGTACATACAGTATATGTGTACACCATTTATATGGGTTTTCATTATAGCTTACTATTTATATCTCATTATGATATGGCTGCCCTAGTGTTACTGTATAGAAAAAAAAAACCTGTAACATATTTATCGGGGAAGGAGGGCATTTGCTCTGAAGTAAATTAACCAAAAGAGAAAAAAGATTGTTGCTGAGAGGCAGCGCCTCGTTCTCTCAAGTGGTCACTGGCTCAGCTTCAACAAACTGCCAGAAAAAGTTTAGCCCTTGCCTTGGGGACCAGTGAGGTCAAGTTATGTTCCTTAAAGCCACCCATTGCCCACAAAACCCTCCCAACTCCCCCACACAGCCCCACCTACTCTCCGTCCCAACATGATGTGACTACATCCCAATTTTCTGTGACTCTTCCCCTAGATCTCCCTGATATTCTCTGGGACATGCTGACATGTATAGAAATGTGTCTTCTAATTGGAATGGACAAGCTATGACTACAGCATATGAAGCCAAAACGCGTCAGCATCAGTGACCACCTTCCTGTGTTTCAGCCCTGAGTGCTGTACCTTGCTGTTGATTTGTTTTTAAGCTTGGCATTGAGATATTCTGTATGCTGTTGTATTCCAATTAAAAAGAAATTTGAGGATTTTAAGCAAGCGTCTGGTGCTCTCTCTTCATTCCTGTTTGTTGTATTCTGATTGAAATACCCTTGGCAAATTGTGTCCATGCCCAGCACTGCAAAGTCAATGGAAACTCACACAATAACAAAGGCCTATTTTCCATTGAGGTGGTAAAGTTTGGAAACTGGTGCTAAAAACATTTATCTCCATTACAGTCTATGGAGATGTTTTACGTTACAATCAGTTTCCACACTTCACCACCTCAATAGAAACTAGGCCAAAGTCTTTAAACTGATTGGAATAGCTTTAATTTTGTAAAACACATGAAAACCTGTGCAAAGCACTTACCTTGACTATTGTGTTGGAATGACATTGAAATCTATTTTCAGCTCTGCCTTACATCGTTTTAGTGGTGATGAAAGCTAATGTGTGATGTTACATGTGCACTTTACATCTATCTCAAAGTGAATACTTAAATAGTTTAAGGAAACAACTTATAGCTCATTAAATTCAATTGTGACATCTCATTAGGGTTTCTCTTCTGCTAAATGAAAATATAATTCTAGACCAATTAAAGAATTATCTCTTAACACACTGTGGTTTCCAACAAAGGAAATGAATAAAAGAGTGTAGCATTTAGATCAGTCAAATCGTGGACCCATTGATCAGATGGTGGTATCCCATCTTCCTGCTGTGAATGCTGAAAAACAGCTGAAGAAAATATAGATACAGAAAAAATATATTACTTAATATTGAGCTACAGTGTTCATATGTAAGTACTATATCTTAATAACGGGTGATTTGCAAGCCACAATGTTGCTATGGTGAAGGTACCATTCTAATGCCAAACCTATGATCCTTAGCAGTGATGCCCAAGCGCTACTGCAGAGTGACATTGG
The DNA here is from genome assembly GCF_027579735.1 of Bombina bombina. NCBI lineage: Eukaryota > Metazoa > Chordata > Amphibia > Anura > Bombinatoridae > Bombina > Bombina bombina. The sequence goes on from NC_069505.1 coordinate 278,423,853, forward strand.
TGCAACACTAACAGCAATGACAACACACTTTATATATAGTCATACACAAAGTAAACAGTAGAGGGCGCAGGCTCAGTTTTCACAGCAAGCCTGTCCACATTCAGTTCTGATTGGTTATCTTGTTAACCAATTAGGGTCCAGATTGCTCAAGTCTAAACTGTGCTTAAAGCAAGCCTTTTGAGTGTGTCGGGTTGCTCTCGTGTTATGAGTTTAAAGCAAACTGTTTTGGCTCGCAGGCTAAACCGACGATAACCTATTCCCTCATATAAGTCAATAGAGTAAAAAAGGTGCACAAACCCGACAAGAAAATATGAATATTTCACATTACAATGTTCTTCACGTAGAAGAAAATGTTCTATTTATTCTTCAATACATATTTCTACATGTATTTGATGTTTTTTTGCAAAATGTATTACCTATATACAGTATATACATATACTGTGTATATATATATATATATATATATATATATATATATATATATATATATATATATATATATAATATACATATATATAATATATATATATATATTATATATATATATTATATATATATATATATATATATATATATATATATATATATATATATATATATATATGAATGTCTATTTAAAAGTACATAGAACATATTCTCAAATGTGCAGAACAATGGAATGTGAAATATTTACAGTAAGTACACAGTAAAAAACTTTATTAAAAATTAATATTGCATGAAAATATTTTTTCATGTTTTCATCTAAACTGCAAAGGGCTCCAATGTGTGTGTGTATATATATATATATATATATATATATAAATAAATATATTCCTATATATATATATATATATATATATATATATATATATATACACATACACATACAATATATATATATATATATATATATATATATATATACACATACACATACAATATATATATATATATATATATATATATATACTGTATATAAAATATGTGTACATGTGTATTTATGTGTTTATAGGTGTATATATGTCTGTAAATACTTATATACATTTAAATACATATGAACATATATATATATATATAGATATATACATACACACACGTCCATCTTTAGACATGTATATGTATGTATGTCTTTTTTAAAGCCGTTTTTTAACAACTGAGATCTCATATCTTTAAGCACTTATAACTTTTCTTGCAAAATATTTTTTAACTATTTTTTTTTTTTCAAATTCTTTTTTATTGAGAATCCATTCAGTAAAATTTGCATCATCAAAAGAAATTTACAGATCATATACCATTACATGTACAATTTCAAATGTCATATAAATCAAGAAAGACCTGCGAAAATAGCTCTGTTTCAAAGTATCATGTACCATGGATTCTAATTTTTAGCTTTTTTAACTATTTAACAAAACTTAAAAGTCTCAATTTCCATATCCATTATTTCTAAGGGTATGTCTTAATAACAATAAAAAGTGTAGTTACTCTTTGTAATGAAAACAATGTAGAATGTAAGTGGAGGTCAAATATTAAACATAGTAGGATCTTAGATCAACAGGTTTTAAGATATTGTTCCCAAGTTGTCTGCAATTCTGAAATGATCCCTTTTGTTTGAAGTATAGGAACCATACTCCTCTAGCTCAATCAGGTCAGTAACTTTATTTTGCCACATTTTTATTGAGGGGACCTCTGGGGACATCCAATTCTGCGCTACCAGAACCTTAACGCTATCTACCATGATTCTCAGAAGTGGTCTAAAATGTGCCTGAGGGAGCTCGATTCTTTTATTAAGCAGCCACACAAGAGGATCCAAGGGGATAACCACATGAAAGATACCTTCTATTTCTACTATGATGTTTCTCCACATGGTGTTCAACTGTGAGCACCACCACCACATGTGACCCATACCGTCCACCACCCACATGACCACATCTCCAGCAGGCATTACTGGTTCTAGGGAACAGTTTATGAAGCCTTTTAGGGGTCAAATACCAGGAGTGAAGAATTTTGAGGTTTAACTCTTTTATTCTAGACAAAGTGGAACAAGTTTTTGTGTTTAAAAATATATTATTAGCTATATGGGGCGTTATTGTTACCCCTAGTTCAACTTCCCAAGACATTATAGAGCGTGTTAAGTCTCCTGGGGGGGTTGTGAGATAATGCGGTATAAATGTGAGAGACTATGTCTAAGTGGGGGGGATGAGGAAAACAAGCTCTCAATTATTGTTAGGGGTCTAGTCATATTTAGATAGTGTTTATGTGATGTCACGTAGTGGTGTACCCTTCTGTATGAGAACAATTAGCAGCCCTTTTTCTGCAGCTGGTCTTGGGAACAAAACTGTTCATTAGAGGTGAGTGATTAAGGTTTCATTTATTGTGTCCTCATCTACCCAGCCTCTGGCAAGGGATAGTAATGAAAATTCTTCATTATATATGAGAGACGTAAGGGGGCCGGGGCAAGAAGATAAATAAGGGTTTATTCTAGTAATGTGTTCCCATATTTTAAGGGTTTCTCGTGTGAATGGGTTAGTAATCTGACAACCTGAGGTAGCAAAGTTAGGTTTCCAGCATACAGAGGAAAGGTGAACTCCAGTGTTTAGATTCTCCTCCAGCTGTATCCATCTCTTATGCTCTCTATGTATTCTCCAGTCCAAGATCCTCTGTAAAAATAACGATCTACGGTAATTTTCAATATTTGGGACCCCTAGGCCTCCCTGAATAACAGAACGAGTTATAATGTGCTTATTAAAGGGCCATAATACCCAAATGTTTAAACACTTTTGCAGTATAGCTGTAAAAAGCTGACTAGAAAATATCTCCTGAACATCTCTATGTAAAAAAGAAAGATATTTTACCTCAAAAGTTCCTCAGTAGCCACCTCCCATTGTAAAGGATTTCTAAGCAGCATTTTAGTGTGTCTGTCCTGGGACATCTTAGGGGATGAGCCTCGTGCACTCTTATATTATTTCCCTATTCAGCTTACTATGAAATCTTATGAGAGTTAAGTCAAATCTCATGAGATCACAGTAAAAGAGTTCATGACCTCAGCACTGCTGATGCTGATTGGCTGCTGTTCATTTCTTCATTTTTTATTTATTTTTTTACCTGCAGCTGAGCAACAACTGAGTATAACTTTTTACACAGAACTTACTCTGCTGAGCTGAGGAAATTGTGAGGTAAAATATCTTCCTTTTTTACATAGAGATGCTCAGGTGTTCCTGTCAGCTTTTTACAGTTATACTGCATCACTTTCAAGTTATTTAGCATATGAGTATTATGTCCCTTTAATCCTGGGGGGGGGGGGGCGTTTATTCCAAATGAACGATCCAAATAATCGCTGCATTTGGAGAGTATAGTTGTTGGGAATTGGGATAGGCAGTGTATGCATAATATAGAGCAAACGGGGGAAAGCATTCATTTTCACTGTATGGACTCTTCCAAGCCAGGAGAGGTTTTTCCTTGTCCATGACGAGCGATCTCTCATCAGGGCTGTCTTAATTGGGGCATAATTGGAGGAAAATAGTGTATCTATGTTATCAGCGAGTTGAACTCCCAAGTATGTCAAGGACCCTTCACACCATCTAAATGAGCATCTATCAGAGATCCGTGCTTTCATCTGGGCATCTAAGGCAACACCAAGCATTTCCGATTATTTTCATTTATTTTGAAGTTAATTAATTTATTGAATAATTACAGTTCACTTAAAAGTGGTGGGATAGAGTCAATAGGGTTCTTTAACGAGAACAGAATGTCATCTGCGAATAACAATAACTTATATTCCTACTTGCCTATGCAGAAACCCTGTATGTTTTTATTTAATCTGATTTTGGTTGCCAGAGCCTTGATGAGACAGGTAAATAACAAGGGCGACAGGGGATCAGATATAACACTATTAAGAATTATTTGGGTGCTAGGTTTGTTATATAGGGAAAAAATTTTATGTATAGTCTTATCTCCTAACCCAAACAAGCCAAGTATGGCTTTTATAAAAAGGCCATCCGACACGGTCAAAGGCCTTCTCCGCGTCCGTGGAAAGCCAGACCGAGGGGATACGCTGGGACCGAGCATGCCATAGCAAGTGTAGGTTTCGCATTGTGTTATCCTTGGCCTCATGAAAAGGGACAAAGCCCACCTGATCCTGATGTATAATTTGGGGTAGTATTCTATTTAAGCGATTTGCCATAATTTTAGCATAAATTTTAATATCTGTATTTAATAATGAAATGGTTCTATAATTTGAGATGTGTAAGCTAGATTTGTTTGGTTTTGGAATCAGGGTTATTTTGGCCCGCAAAGCTACAGGGGGAAACTCACAGCCTTCATCTATTGTGTGAAAGTATCGTAAGAGGTAGGGAGTCAAAAGGTCTTTAAAAGTAATATAGTATTCATTACCAAAACCACCCAGTCCCAGTGCCTTCCCCCCCTTAAGAGATTTGATTGCTCTTAGAATCTCTGATGCTGTGAATGGAGCGTCTAAGTCATCTTTTTGTTCTGGAGTGATTTTGGGAAGCTCTAGCTGGGATAAATAATATTTTATGACACTATCTGAGGGGGTTTTATTGTTTTGGCTCAGATTGTATAAGGATTCATAGTATTGTCTGAACTTTTCTGCTATATCTGTGAATGTAAAGCAGTCCTTGCCATTATTATCTTTTATATGTGTGATATATCTACTGAGTGTCTTTCTCTTAAGCTGTCTAGCTAGCATCTTCCCTTGTTTGTTTGCTCCCTCATAGAACTTTTTCTTGAGGTATATGGTATTCCTTTTGGCTTCCTTGCCCAAGTAACAATTAAGTTGTTTCCTCTTGTGTTCTAAGCTATCTAACAGGGATTGATCCTTAGGGAAGGCCTTGTGGATTTCTTGTAATTTGGTTAAGTGTGTCATTAGGGAAGTAAGTAAACTTGATTTTGTTTTATTTTAGCAGCTTTCAGGGCTATTAATTCTCCTCTTAAGAAGCACTTATGTGCATTCCACAAATGTTGAGGGTTGATGTTGGGAGTATCATTTAATTTAAAATATTCTTCTAGTTTGCTGCTGGCTTGGATTCTGATCATGGGGTCTTTTAACAGGGTTTCATCTAGTCTCCAGGTGCGTTGTGAAGGCGAGTGTGGCTGGAAATTTAGTGTACAACTAATCATAGCATGGTCTGACCATGTTATAGGATGCATATCTGTATGTAGTACCTGTGCTAGACTGGTAACATCAATCAATAAGCAGTCTATCCTAGAGTAATATTTATGTGGGTAGGAATAAAAAGTATAATCCCTGACGTTTGGATGAACCAATCGCCATGCATCATGAACTGCTAAGGAGGAGAGATGTGCTTTAACTGTTTGAAGGACTTTACTAGGGGTCGATGACGTCCCTGTAGAACAATCCAGGGATGGATCTAAAGCTATATTAAAATCACCACCAATAAGTAGACTACCCCGGATTGTGTCTAAAATTCTTTTGCAAATATGTTGGAAGAATCGAGATGAGTCTAAGCTGGGTGCGTAAATATTAACTATAGTAATACATTTATGATGGAAAGTTCCTGTGAGAATCAAATATCTTCCTTTCCTATCTCTGATAACTGAGTTAATTCTAAGAGGGGTGCTTTTATTAATCATAATACCTACACCGTTATGTTTGGTAGAGTTTGAGGAAAAATAATTAGGGCCGAACTTCTGAAAGGAAGATCTAGGTTCATGACCTCTTTTAAAGTGGGTCTCTTGAAGCATAACCACATCACAGCAGAGTCTTTTATAATCTCTAATTGCCATAGACCTTTTCTGTGGAATGTTGAGACCCTTAACGTTATGTGACAAGATTTTAAGATTATTCGTTACTAACATCGTCTTGGAGTTTTAATGTGTAGCTTATTTCAAGTAACTTGGAGTGAGAAAAGACAAAACCTCTAGCACTTGGGATAGTATCATATAGGAACATTTGAGACAACTTAAAGGGCCACTAAACCCAAAATCTTTCTTTCATGATTCAGATAGAGAATAGACATTTAAACAACATTACAATTTGCTTCCATTATTTATTTTGCTTCATTTTTTAAATATCCTTAGTTGAAGAAAAAGCAATGTACATGGTGAGCCAATCACACGAGGCTTCTATGTGCAGCAACCAATCAGCAGCTAGTGAGCATATCTAGATATGCTTTTCCTCAAAGAATATCAAGAGAATAAAACAAATTAGATAATATAAGTAAATTAGAAAGATGTTTAAAATTGCATTCTCTTTCTAAATCATAAAAGAAAAAATGTGGGTGGCATGTCCCTTTAAACACATTCAAAAAGACATTAACAAAAGGAAATAAACTATGATAAACATTCTTAAGTCTAAGTATAACTTTAAAACTGTGCACCATAATGGGGGGGGGGGGGAAATGGTGCCGTATCTATGCTCTGGTTAGATATACTTAAAGCGCTAGTGGAAGGTTTGCTTATGAAGACTATTTCAAGTCACCCAACCAAAACTTGTGCATCTCCTCAAAGATAAGAGGGAAGCCCAAGAGACCCAACATCATATCATATTGGTGTGAAACTTAACCGGAGATGGTAACATTTGACAGAAAGAAAAAGAGTGGTGAAAGAACCTTCATGAAAATATATAGGCCAGACTAGACATTATATTCACTATAATATTTTTCACAAATGTCTTACCCAACCTTCAGGTCAAGATGTCCCCTCGCGGAGGACCATGGTAGATCAGTAAAATATGATACAAATTAAATCATTGAAATAACATTAAGGTCTCTAAGGGTTTTAGAGAGGCCCGTTTACAAGGCTATTGAGAGACCTCTGGTGGAGGAGGATCTGTTTTCCGTCTCTTAGATTGAGACCTAATCCACTGAGGGCGCTGCTCTCTGGGAGGGTCCTGGTTACTGTCCTTTGGTTGAGGAGGTGCGTTCAATACATTATCCTCCGGAGGAACAATATTAATATTTAGTTTCTTAGAGAAAGTGTCCAAGTCCTGGAAGTTCTTGTAAATGGCTTGAGTGCCATTATGGGTGGCTACTAAGCTGAATGGGAAACCCCATCTATAGCGAATGTTATTGTCTTGAAGAGCCTTAGTGATAAAACTCACCTTCTTTCTTCTTTGAATAGTCTGAGGGCATAAGTCCTGGTAGATTTGTAGGGAGTGATCCCTGAATGTGATCTCTCTTCTGGTCCTTGCTGCATGCCACAGTTCTTCCTTAGTTGTATGTCGTAAGAATTTTATAATCACATCTCTTGGAGGTGCCGGTGGTTTAGAGGGTGGTCTGAGTGCTCTATGAATTGCTTCAATATCTTCAGGCTGAAGTGTGGGCGATCTTGGGAGTAGATTTTAGTTGATCCTGTTGGACCTCTTTCAAGACACCTCTTATTCTGAGGTTGTTGCGTCTACCTCGATTATCCAAGTCCTCTACCTTTTCCTGTAGACTTTGAACTATAGAGTCTTGTATTGATAATTGAGTTGTGTTAGAGCTGACTAAATTGTTGAGAGCTTCCTGTCCCTCTTCAAGATATTCAATTCGAGAGCCCATGTCTGTTAGGTCTTTTTTGAGATCTCTCATTTCCTCTTTTATATAAGACTTTAATGGTGCAAGGTCAGATTTAGAGGGAAGATCAGCAATCTGTGAATGTAATAACTTTAGCGTATGATGATGTGTAGCTGGAGATTCCATCTGAGAGTTAGAAGGAAGTTTATCCTTAAGTTGAGATAATTCAGAGGTTGCTACCTCTGAAGAGTGAAAAAAAGCAGTCACTCAAGGAGTATTAGAGTTTATTTTAGCTGGTTTACCATTTTTGAGCCCTTGCGTTGCGACATTGCAATATAACAAAAACACACAAAGGGAATCCCTCAATCTTTGACAAACTTCGATATTGTTAAGTTCTGGGTCACTTCCATGTATCCAACCTTTATGCAGGAAAATGCACAACTTAACGGCTGAGATGTATTAGGACGTAGATAATTGTGTGTAAATGGTACTTAGAATATTTACTGTGTTTCACCTTCAAATGAAGTATGATTTATCTGGGCATAATCCTTTATATCAAAATGCCATATTTCACTTATCCAACTCCTGGCTCAAAGTGTGTAGATGGGCCCAGAAAAGTCCAGTTATTCATTTATTTATTTATTTATTTATTTACAGGAGCCTGGTACTGTATAAGCCTCCCTTTCTCAAGATCGGCTTATAGATTTTATAGCACTCCCAAGAAATCTAAGCCTAGGATGTAAGGTATGTCCTGAATAGTATAGTCTCTTATATTTTAGGCAGAGTAACTCACCCCGTGTAGGCCGCAATGTGGCGTGGCGCGGCAATCTATCAGACCACTGAAATCCAGCTCCTGTCAGAAACGGCACCAGCAATATCCGTGGGGACAATAAGTATAGCCTCTAAGTGCTTGAGCTGATCGGGTAGTCACTCCGTGCGAACGTCTTTTTTATGTGTCTGGAAGGCCTCCTCTCTGCGTTGCAATCCAAGATGGCGACTGCACCCACAGCCAAATCTAACAGGAACTGCAGCGTAAAGCTTTCTATGGGTCCGTAGTGAACTAAATCCAGTTCCGTTATAAGCCCTTATTATTAACTGAAGAGATACATTCGTTATGGAACCTCCACTAATCCCTTATATGTAGTTAGAGCTATGACAGCTACGGAGCTCAGCTAGAACACAGCCCCATTTTCTAACTATTTTTATTAGATGGTGTTATTATGAGTATTACTGCAATGTAATTTATTTGTTATGTATACAGGGCCGGCTCTTGACAAGGAGGCAGCACTTTACACGGTGGCAGCACTTTACAAGGGGCAGCACTTTACACCGGGGCAGCACTTTACGAGGAGGCAGCACTTTACAAGAGGGCAGCACTTTACACATGGGCAGCACTTTACAAGGGGGCAGCACTTTACACGGGGGCAGCACTTTACAAGGGGGCAACACTTTACAAGGAGGCAGCACTTTACACAGGGGCAGCACTTTACACGGGGGCAGCACTTTACAAGGAGGCAGCACTTTACAAGGGGGCAGCACTTTACAAGGGGGCAGCACTTTACACGGGGGCAGCACTTTACAAGGGGGCAGCACTTTACAAGGAGGCAGCACTTTACACGGGGGGCAGCACTTTACATGGGGGCAGAACCTTTCAAGGAGGCAGCACTTTACACAGGGGCAACACTTTACACGGGGGTAGCACTTTACAAGGAGGCAGAACTTTACAAGGGGACAACACTTTACACAGGGGCAGCACTTTACAAGGGGGCAACACTTTACAAGGGGACAGCACTTTACAAGGAGGCAGCACTTTACAAGGGGGCAGCACTTTACACGGGGGCAGCACTATACAAGGAGGCAGCACTTTACAAGAGGCAGCACTTAACACAGGGGCAGCACTTTACACAGGGGCAGCACTTTACAAGGGGGCAGCACTTTACAAGGAGGCAACACTTTACAAGGGGCAGCACTTTACAAAGGGGCATCACATTACACGGGGGCAGCACTTTACACAGGGGTAGAACTTTACAAGGAGGCCGCACTTTACAAGGGGCAGCACTTTACAAGAGGGCGGCACTTTACAAGGGGCAGCACTTTACACGGGGGCAGCACTTTACAAGGATGCAGTACTTTACAAGGGGCAGCACTTTACAAGGAGGCAGCACCTTACACGGGGGCAGCACTTTACACGGGGCAGCACTTTACAAGGGGGCAGCACTTTATAAGGGGGCAGCACTTTACAAGGAGGCAGCACTTTACACAAGGGCCGCACTATACGCGGGGGCAGCACTTTACTAAGAGGCAGCACTTTACAAGGGGGAAGCACTTTACAAGAGGGCAGCACTTTACAAGGGGCAGCACTTAACAAGAGGGCATCACTTTACAAGGGGCAGCACTTTACACGGGGGCAGCACTTTACCCGGGACAGCACTTTACAAGGGGGGAGCACTTTACAAGGAGGCAGCACTTTACAAGCGGCAGCACTTTACAAGGAGGCAGCACTTTATATGGGGGCAGCACTTTAAAGGGGGCAGCACTTTACAAGGAGGCAGCACTTTACACAGGGGCAGCACTTTACATGGGGGCAGCACTTTACAAAGAGACAGCACTTTACAAGGGGGCAGCACTTTACAAGAGGGTAGCACTTTACAAGGGGCAGCACTTTAAACGGGGGAAGCACTTTACATGGGGGCAGCACTTTACAAGGGGGCAGCACTTTACAAGGAGGCAACACTTTACAAGGGGCAGCACTTTACAAGGGGCAGCACTTTACACGGGGCAGCACTTTACATGGGGGCAGCAATTTAGAAGGGGGCAGCACCTTAGAAGGAGGCAGCACTTTACAAGGAGGAAGCACTTTACAAGGGGGCAGCACTTTAAAAGGAGACAGCACTTTCCAAGGGGGCAGCACTTTACAGGGGGCAGCACTTTACAATGGGGCAGCACTTTACAAGGAGGCAGCACTTTACAAGGGGGTAGTACTTTACAAGGAGGCGGCACTTTACAGGGTGCAGCACTTTACAAGGGGGCAGCACTTTACAGGTGGCAGCACTTTACAAGGGGGCAGCACTTTAGAAGGGGCAGCACTTTACACGGGGGAGCACTTTACAAGAGGCAGCACTTTACACGGGGGCAGCACTTTACAAGGAGGCAGCACTTTACAAGGGGGCAGCACTTTACAAGGGGGTAGCACTTTACAAGAGGGCAGCACTTTACAATGGGCATCACTTTACAAGGGGGCAGCAATTTACACGGGGGAAGCACTTTACAAGGGGCAGCACTTTACAAGGGGGCAGCATTTTACAAAGAGGCAGCACTTTACACAGGGGCAGCACTTTACTAAGAGGTAGAAATTTACAGGGGGGCAGCACTTTACAAGGGGCAGCACTTTACACAGGGGAAGCACTTTACACGGGGGCAGCACTTTACAAGGGGGCAGCACTTTACAAAGAGGCAACACTTTATAAGGGGCAGCACTTTACAAGGGGCAGCACTTTACACGGGGCAGCATTTTACACGGGGCAGCACTTTACAAGGGGGCAGCACTTTACAAGAGGGCAGCACTTTACAAGGGGCAGCACTTTACACGGGGGCAGCACTTTACACGGGGGCAGCACTTTACAAGGTGGCAGCACTTTACAAGAGGGCAGCACTTTACAAGAGGGCAGCACTTTACAAGGGGCAGCACTTTACAAGGGGGCAGCACTTTACACGGGGGCAGCACTTTACAAGGGGGCAGCACTTTACAAGGATGCAGCACTTTACACGGGGGCAGCACTTTACAAGGGGCAGCACTTTACAAGGGGGCAGCACTTTACACAGGGGCAGCACTTTACACGGGGGTAGAACTTTACAAGGGGCAGCACTTTACAAGGGGCAGCACTTTACACAGGGGCAGCACTTTACACGGGGATAGAACTTTACAAGGAGGCAGCACTTTACAAGGGGCAGCACTTTACAAGATGGCAGCACTTTACAAGGGGGCAACACTTTACACAGGGGCAGCACTTTACACAGGGGTAGAACTTTACAATGAGGCAGCACTTTACTAGGGGCAGCACTTTACAAGAGGGCAGCACTTTACAAGGTGCAGCACTTTACACGGGGGCAGCACTTTACATGGGGGCAGCACTTTACAAGGGGGCAGCACTTTACAAGGAGGCAGCACTTTACAAGGAGGCAGCACCTTACAAGGAGGCAGCACTTTACACGGTGGCAGCACTTTACAAGGGGTCAGCACTTTACAAGGAGGCAGCACTTTACACAGGGGCAGCACTTTACACGGGGGCAGCACTTTACTAAGAGGCAGCACTTTACAAGGGGGCAGCACTTTACAAGAGGGCTGCACTTTACAAGGGGCAGCACTTTACATGGGGGAAACACTTTACACAGGGACAGCACTTTACAAGGGGGCAGCACTTTACAAGGAGGCAACACTTTACAAGGGGCAGCACTTTACAAGGGGCAGCACTTTACACGGGGGCAGCACTTTACAAGGGGGCAGCACTTTACAAGGAGGCAGCACTTTATAAGGGGCAGCACTTTACAAGGGGCAGCACTTTACACGGGGGCAGCACTTTACACAGGGGTAGCACTTTACAAGGAGGCAGCACTTTACAAGGGGCAGCACTTTACAAGAGGGCAGCACTTTACAAGGGGCAGCACTTTACACGGGGGCAGCACTTTACAAGGATGCAGCACTTTACAAGGGGCAGCACTTTACAAGGAGGCAGCACCTTACACGGGGGCAGCACTTTACACGGGGGCAGCACTTTACAAGGGGGCAGCACTTTAGAAGGGGGCAGCACTTTACAAGGAGGCAGCACTTTACACAAGGGCCGCACTATACACGGGGGCAGCACTTTACTAAGAGGCAGCACTTTACAAGGGGGAAGCACTTTACAAGAGGGCAGCACTTTACAAGGGGCAGCACTTAACAAGAGGGCAGCACTTTACAAGGGGCAGCACTTTACACAGGGGCAGCACTTTACCCGGGACAGCACTTTACAAGGGGGCAGCACTTTACAAGGAGGCAGCACTTTACAAGCGGCAGCACTTTATACGGGGGCAGCACTTTACAAGGGGGCAGCACTTTACAAGGAGGCAGCACTTTACACAGGGGCAGCACTTTACATGGGGGCAGCACTTTACTAAGAGACAGCACTTTACAAGGGGGCAGCACTTTACAAGAGGGTAGCACTTTACAAGGGGCAGCACTTTACATGGGGGAAGCACTTTACATGGGGGCAGCACTTTACAAGGGGGCAGCACTTTACAAGGAGGCAACACTTTACAAGGGGCAGCACTTTACAAGGGGCAGCACTTTACACGGGGCAGCACTTTACATGGGGGCAGCAATTTACAAGGGGGCAGCACTTTAGAAGGAGGCAGCACTTTACAAGGAGGAAGCACTTTACAAGGGGGCAGCACTTTAAAAGGAGGCAGCACTTTACAAGGGGGCAGCACTTTACAGGGGGCAGCACTTTACAATGGGGCAGCACTTTACAAGGAGGCAGCACTTTATAAGGGGGTAGTACTTTACAAGGAGGCAGCACTTTACAGGGTGCAGCACTTTACAAGGGGGCAGTACTTTACAAGGAGGAAGCACTTTACAAGGGGGGCAGCACTTTAGAAGGGGGAAGTTCTTTACAGGTGGCAGCACTTTACAAGGGGGCAGCACTTTAGAAGGGGCAGCACTTTACAAGGGGGTAGCACTTTACAAGAGGGCAGCACTTTACAATGGGCATCACTTTACAAGGGGGCAGCACTTTACACGGGGGAAGCACTTTACAAGGGGCAGCACTTTACAAGGGGGCAGCATTTTACAAGGAAGCAGCACTTTACACAGGGGCAGCACTTTACACGGGGGCAGCACTTTACTAAGAGGTAGACATTTACAGGGGGGCAGCACTTTACAAGGGGCAGCACTTTACACAGGGGAAGCACTTTACACGGGGGCAGCACTTTACAAGGAGGCAACACTTTATAAGGGGCAGCACTTTACAAGGGGCAGCACTTTACAAGGGGGCAGCACTTTACAAGGGGGCAGCACTTTACAAGCGGCAGCACTTTATACGGGGGCAGCACTTTACAAGGGGGCAGCACTTTACAAGGAGGCAACACTTTATAAGGGGCAGCACTTTACAAGGGGCAGCACTTTACAAGGGGGCAGCACTTTACAAGGAGGCAGCACTTTACAAGGAGGAAGCACTTTACAAGGGGGCAGCATTTTACAAGAGGGCAGCACTTTACAAGAGGGCAGCACTTTACAAGGGGCAGCACTTTACAAGGGGGCAGCACTTTACACGGGGGCAGCACTTTACAAGGGGCAGCACTTTACAAGGGGGCAGCACTTTACCCAGGGCAGCACTTTACAAGGGGCAGCACTTTACAAGGGGGCAGCACTTTACAAGCGGCAGCACTTTATACGGGGGCAGCACTTTACAAGGGGGCAGCACTTTACAAGGAGGCAGCATTTTACACAGGGGCAGCACTTTACATGGGGGCAGCACTTTACTAAGAGACAGCACTTTACAAGGGGGCAGCACTTTACAAGAGGGTAGCACTTTACAAGGGGCAGCACTTTACATGGGGGAAGCACTTTACATGGGGGCAGCACTTTACAAGGTGGCAGCACTTTACAAGGAGGCAACACTTTACAAGGGGCAGCACTTTACACGGGGCAGCACTTTACATGGGGGCAGCAATTTACAAGGGGGCAGCACTTTAGAAGGAGGCAGCACTTTACAAGGAGGAAGCACTTTACAAGGGGGCAGCACTTTAAAAGGAGGCAGCACTTTACAAGGGGGCAGCACTTTACAGGGGGCAGCACTTTACAATGGGGCAGCACTTTACAAGGGGGTAATACTTTACAAGGAGGCAGCACTTTACAGGGTGCAGCACTTTACAAGGGGGCAGTACTTTACAAGGAGCAAGCACTTTACAAGGGGGGCAGCACTTTAGAAGGGGGAAGCACTTTACAGGTGGCAGCACTTTACAAGGGGGCAGCACTTTAGAAGGGGCAGCACTTTACACGGGGGAGCACTTTACAAGAGGCAGCACTTTACATGGGGGCAGCACTTTACAAGGAGGCAGCACTTTACAAGGGGGCAGCACTTTACAAGGGGGTAGCACTTTACAAGAGGGCAGCACTTTACAATGGGCATCACTTTACAAGGGGGCAGCACTTTACACGGGGGAAGCACTTTACAAGGGGCAGCACTTTACAAGGGGGCAGCATTTTACAAGGAGGCAGCACTTTACACAGGGGCAGCACTTTACACGGGGGCAGCACTTTACTAAGAGGTAGACATTTACAGGGGGGCAGCACTTTACAAGGGGCAGCACTTTACACAGGGGAAGCACTTTACACGGGGGCAGCACTTTACAAGGGGGCAGCACTTTACAAGGAGGCAACACTTTATAAGGGGCAGCACTTTACAAGGGGCAGCACTTTACAAGGGGGCAGCACTTTACAAGGAGGCAGCACTTTTCAAGGAGGAAGCACTTTACAAGGGGGCAGCATTTTACAAGAGGGCAGCACTTTACAAGAGGGCAGCACTTTACAAGGGGCAGCACTTTACAAGGGGGCAGCACTTTACATGGGGGCAGCACTTTACAAGGGGCAGCACTTTACAAGGGGGCAGCACTTTACAAGAGGGCAGCACTTTACAAGGGGCAGCACTTTACAAGGGGGCAGCACTTTACAAGGGGCAGCACTTTACAAGGGGGCAGCACTTTACAAGGATGCAGCACTTTACACGGGGGCAGCACTTTACAAGGGGCAGCACTTTACAAGGGGGCAGCACTTTACACAGGGGCAGCACTTTACACGGGGGTAGAACTTTACAAGGGGCAGCACTTTACAAGGGGGCAGCACTTTACACAGGGGCAGCACTTTACACGGGGGTAGATCTTTACAAGGAGGCAGCACTTTACAAGGGGCAGCACTTTACAAGAGGGCAGCACTTTACAAGGGGGCAGCACTTTACACAGGGGCAGCACTTTACACGGGGGTAGAACTTTACAAGGAGGCAGCACTTTACAAGGGGCAGCACTTTACAAGAGGGCAGCACTTTACAAGGTGCAGCACTTTACACGGGGGCAGCACTTTACATGGGGGAAGCACTTTACAAGGGGGCAGCACTTTACAAGAGGGCAGCACTTTACAAGGGGCAGCACTTTACATGGGGGAAACACTTTACACAGGGACAGCACTTTACAAGGGGGCAACACTTTACAAGGAGGCAACACTTTACACGGGGGCAGCACTTTACAAGGGGCAGCACTTTACACGGGGGCAGCACTTTACAAGGGGGCAGCACTTTACAAGGAGGCAGCACTTTATAAGGGGCAGCACTTTACAAGGGGCAGCACTTTACACGGGGGCAGCACTTTACACGGGGGGCAGCACTTTACATGGGGGCAGCACTTTACAAGGAGGCAGCACTTTACATGGGGCAGCACTTTACACGGGGCAGCACTTTACACGGGGGCAGCACTTTACAAGGGGGCAGCACTTAACAAGGATGCAGCACTTTACAAGGAGGAAGCACTTTACAAGGGGGCAGCACTTAACAAGGATGCAGCACTTTACAAGGAGGCAGCACTTTACATGGGGCAGCACTTTACACGGGGCAGCACTTTACACCGGGGCAGCACTTTACAAGGAGGCAGCACTTTACAAGGAGGCAGCACTTTACAAGGGGGCAGCACTTTACAGGGGGCAGCACTTTACAAGGAGGCAGTACTTTACAAGGAGGCAGCACTTTACAAGGGGGCAGCACTTTACAAGGGGCAGCACTTTACAAGGAGGCAGCACTTTACAAGGGGGCAGCACTTTACAGGGGGCAGCACTTTAGAAGGGGGCAGCACTTTACACGGGGCAGCACTTTACAAGGAGGCAGTACTTTACAAGGGGCAGCACTTTACAAAGGGGCAGCACTTTACAGGGGGCAGCACTTTACAAGGGGGCAGCACTTTATAAGGATGCAGCACTTTACACGGGGGCAGCACTTTACAAGGGGCAGAACTTTACAAGGAGGCAGCACTTTACAAGGGGCAGCACTTTACAGGGGGCAGCACTTTAGAAGGGGGCAGCACTTTACACGGGGCAGCACTTTACAAGGAGGCAGTACTTTACAAGGGGCAGCACTTTACAAGGGGGCAGCACTTTACAAGAGGGCAGCACTTTACAATGGGCAGCACTTTACAAGGGGGCAGCACTTTACACGGGGGCAGCACTTTACAAGGGGCAGCACTTTACAAGGGGGCAGCACTTTACAAGGAGGCAGCACTTTACACGGGGGCAGCACTTTACACGGGGCAGCACTTTACAAGCGGGCAGCACTTTACAAGGGGCTAGCACTTTACAAGGAGGCAGCACTTCAGTGACTGAGTCAGTCACTTGCAGACCCAGATCACCCCTATTCTCTGTCTCTGTGGGGAAGTCACTGGATCCCAGCAGCAGAACCTTATAATGCGACACAGAACCGGTAAGGTGGGACAAGTGCATCTCTTTCCTAACTTCCTTCCCACTTATTGCAAAATTGTGCATAAGCATTGGCTATATGTAGGTAGGCAGGCTTAGTAAGGTCGGTGGTGAGGCTAGTAGGTTAATATGTTAATCATATTAATGTTATTACTGGGTGGGGAGTCATTGTATTCTTGGACCCAGGCAGCACAAAATCTTGAGCCAGCACTGTATGTAAATCAACTGGATCTAGAATATTGTCCATGTACAAGTAAACTCTAAACTGCCAGTGAAGAACACTAGAGAAGTGTATGGGGCTGATGAATTACTGTTGGGATTGCTCATTTTCCTCACCCCCCCCCTGTAAGTGCAATCATCAGACACCAAACAAACAAAAAACAAAGCTTCATCACTTTAGACCACACAAAACCAATACCTGCTCCAGGATACACAAGTTCAGCACCACTAGTGATGTTGGTTGTTGCTATATTCAGATGATGATGAAATTAACAACTTGCATGAACTTGCTATCTACAGGCTTGGAGATATGGATTGTTTTATGGTGGTCAATTTATTTCAGTTTTTAAGGTCCCCTCTTATGGAAGGCAGAAATCCCATAGCAAGGGTCTGAGCTTGTCACTAGACCTATTCATCTACCTATAAACAAATATAAATGTCATCTTAAATCTGTTACAATATAAATTTGTCCACAATGCTGAATTATATGGTGAGTTGATCCCCTAACTAAGGCCAACAATCCATCCTCTCTAAAACTTCCCCAGATGCCAGTATAGTCAACAATTGGGGTGCCTTAGCATCTTATGCACACTTCAGTTCCCTGTAGAAACAACTAGAATTTAAAGGGACATGAAAACCAAATGTTTTAGAAAGAGCATGCAATTTTATACAAATTTCCAAGTTACTTCTATTATCTAATTTTCTTCATTCTCTTCATAGCCTTTGTTTGAAAGCAGATCTAAATATGCATATAGAAGCCTTGTGTGATTGGCTCACCCATTGCTATTTCTTCAACAAAGGATAGCTAAATAAAGAAGCAAATTAGACAATAGAAGTAAATTGGAATGTTGTTCAAAATTGTATTCTCTATCTAAATCATGAAAGAAAAATGTTGGGTTTCATGTCCCTTTAAAAGAAGCTTATCAGTAGAAAAAAGTATAATCATTGAATAAAGAATTAACTATTAAATTGACACACAATTAGTCAAAATTAAACTTGGATGATTCTTACAGAATATATAATAAAAAAACTATTCTTCTTGGTCTTTTGTGCCTTTTCATGAGCACCTAGTGAGGTATGCTCAGGAGAGTGCATCTTTGAGCACTATATGTATAAGATTGTTACAATTACCCAAACTGAACTGTAACTATGCGTTTAACATTGCAGGGTTGCTACTATAAAACAGACATGCTCTGACAAACTAGAGCATGCAACGTTTCAACTTTAATAGCCCTTTAAAGGGACAGTAATATGATATCAAAATTAAACATTCCTGCATGTGAGCCTACCTAGGTATGCGTTTAAAAAAAGGACACCAAGAGAACAAAGCATATTAGATAATTGAAGTAAACTGGAAAGTTATTTTAAATTGCATGCTGAATCATGAAAGCTGATAAAAATTATATTAAAAAAAATTAATAAAGTTATAAGGGTTTAAAGATAGATGGTATAAGGTGTTTGAAAACAAAGAGCTGCAGAGGACTTTAACACACACATATATATATATATATATATATATATATATATATATATATGCATACATACAGTACACACGTCTTAATATGTGTATGTATATATAAATATATGTATGTATATAATATACTTAATATTAT
The DNA here is from genome assembly GCF_027579735.1 of Bombina bombina. NCBI lineage: Eukaryota > Metazoa > Chordata > Amphibia > Anura > Bombinatoridae > Bombina > Bombina bombina. The sequence continues at coordinate 278,442,626 of NC_069505.1, forward strand.
ATATATTTCAAATATGTAAATAATTGAAAACATGAAACACATTTTCATGCAATATTAATATTTAATGATGGTTACCATATTCCAATGTTCTTCACATAGGGGAATGTGTTCTAAGAATTTTTAAATAAATAAATAAATATATATAAATATATAAAACTTTCAATAGAGTGCACTCCCACCTCCAGGGTCCGCTACCAGGGTGCAGGCAAGCAAGATAACAGTTCCCCAAATAGCATGCATTCACTGGATTTGTGCAAAAAAGTGCTTTATTGGCACGCAAATGTACAGTGATGTTTCGGGGATCTCACCCCTTCATCAGACTAAGCGGCTTAGTCTGATGAAGGGGTGAGATCTTTAAAGCACTTTTTTACACAAATCCAGTGAGTGCATGCTATTTGTGGAACTATATATATATTGAATCCAAAAACTTTTAAAGACTTTGTCAACATTTATACCATATATATATAAACGGTTCCCTAGTGAAAACAACTCAAACCAAGAGTCGCACTAATACGCATATCATAGTAAGTGCTTACATCAAAGTCTTCCAAGATACGTAAAACAAAAGGCTTACCGCACCGATGGCTTTCAGGATCAATAGAAATCCACCTTCAAGCTGCGTACTCCATATTGCCGCTGCAAAACGCTCACCTCCATGTGTAAGGCATATGTTGCCAAACCCACTTGCAGCGTGCAGCCTCTCAGACTCACCAGGTAATACCACAAGTGAGGGCTGTGTTGAACACCGGAACAGTTAGGGCTCTCCAAACCCCTTCTCTCAAAGTATATGTCATGCAAAATGTATATTCACAGTCCCAGTGAAACAGAGACAGGGAGAGATTCCTTTAGTTAAAAATACATTTTATTTGTTACTTGCATTAAAAAGCATTACAGACACCACAGCTAAGCTGTGGTGTCTGTCTGTCTGGTGTGCCGATAATGCTTTTTAATGCAAGTAACGAATAAAATGTATTTTTAACTAAAGGAATCTCTCCCTGCCTCTGTTTCACTGGGACTGTGAATATACGTTTTGCAGAACTATATATATACCCTAATAGGTGAGGCTGTTTGGTTGTGGCTCTACACAGGTGGGGTAAGACACCCTTAAAGCCGTAGTACACAAGTAATACACAGGGCTAATATTGATATACGTGTATACAAGGTCACTAGAGATAACATATTTTTACATTTGGTTAAGTAGCTCCAGAGAGAACATGATTTATGTTGGTAATATAGCTTAAGCCATTTGATTGAGGAAAAATGGTGAGATATAATAATAGGAGTGTTGTTGTGGGTCATAATCGTTGGCAATTTATTATTTTGTTTAAATTCTCTTGATAAGTTTTTTTTATGTGGTGGCCACTTTGGCATTGTAAGATTTCTTAATGGTAATGACTTGAGCCCTTATAAGAGGGGCACACAGGAATCAGACACTGACACAGTTATAACTGATGGCTCGGTAATTATATGGGGGTTATTATGATGATCATTCTAATGGCTATACACCATGGATCGTGGTTGACACCTAGACGCGATTGCCCTTTTTAGCGATATTTAGGTGTGCTGTGTATGTGAGTTGCCATAGTAACTGACTGTGACGCTCATAGGGGGCAAGGCCTTCTTACCGTTTGGCCGTCTTACGGTGGCCAAACGGTATAGTGAGTGTAGATAGGACACTCCCCTCTCAATGTTGTGAGGGTTGAATGATGAATTGAAAGCTGCCAATGGATACATCCCTTGCGATGATGTCACAGCCAGAACGGACATTAACAGGCCCATTTATCAAGCTCCGTATGGAGCTTGAAGGGCCGTGTTTCTGGCGAGTCTTCAGACTCGCCAGAAACACAAGTTATGAAGCAGCGGTCTAAAGACCGCTGCTCCATAACCCTGTCCGCCTGCTCTGAGCAGGCGGACAGAAATCGCCGGAAATCAACCCGATCGAATACGATCGGGTTGATTGACACCTCCCTGCTGGCGGCCGATTGGCCGCGAGTCAGCAGGGGGCGGCGTTGCACCAGCAGCTCTTGTGAGCTGCTGGTGCAATGTTAAATGCGGAGAGAGTATTGCTCTCCGCATTTAGCGAGGTCTTGCGGACCTGATCCGCAGTGTCGGATCAGGTCCGCAAGCCCTTTGATAAATGGGCCCCCATGACCGGTCACTGTGGAATGATAGTGTATGTCCCAGTTTGGTAGATTGATGTGTGAGGTCTTCATTACGGTCGATTTCGTGTTCTTGTTTTGTTTATACAGGTATCCATGACGATGGTTATTTTCGCCCATAGGGGCGGGGCCTCTCTACGGCTGCCCAATAAGACAATGGGCAAATAGGTGAAACATCCCTCAATGTTGTGAGTGTACATCCCTCAATGTTGTGAGTGTTGAGACATGGATCAAAATATACACATTAGTCGTGTATATTAGGATTGCTGTGGTGTTTATATACATTTATTGTTTGGGAGTTAATAGGTGTACATTTAAAGAGGGTTGAACCGTGACAGGAATCTGAGTTGGTAAATGGGTGTGAATCATTAACACCCACGTATACAGGATTGGAGAATTGAAAGGGTGTGTTAAGGCTAACTGCTGCTCATTGGTTGCCAATAAAGGCTATTGTTGATATGTATGTCTTCATTCCATATCGGCTCGATATAGTTACTCTAAGTGGATCACTGCTGATCAACTGTGTGGCATTATATAATACATGGTATTTTATCACTTTGGTTTATATAAATTATTTTTATGAAATGAACATAATGTGTGATTCTTGAATTAACATTGTATTTATGTTATCATATAAGGTCACCAAGTTGTTTGCACATGGGCAGCTGGGATTGGTTGTGATGAAGGGGGAGGGTCACAAAGATCTTTAAAAGCTTTGTTTTTGCACTAGTTTGTCAGAGGAAGGGACTGTTTGTGTCCCGAAACATCACATTAAAGGGACATTAAACCCAAAACATTTCTTTCATGATTCAGACAGAGAATACAATTTTAAACAACTTTCTAATTTACTTCTATTATCTAATTTGCTTCATTATTTAGATATCCTTTATTAAAGAAATAGCAATGCACATGGGTTAGCCAATCACATGAGGCATCTATGTGCAGCCACCAATCAGCAACTACTGTGCATATCTAGATATGCTTTTCAGGACGGACTATCAAGAGAATGAAGCAAATTAAATAACAGAAGTAAATTAGAAAGTTGTTTTAAATCGTATTCTCTATCTGAATCATGAAAGAAAAAAATAGGGTTTAATGTCCCTTTAAAGAATATTTTTTGTCACAGTTGGCTGAAATCCAGTTAGTGCTTATTTTAACATTATATTACAAATTTCTATAGCACCCTGGCTGATGTGGATGGTTGGTGAGAGTGCACATACCTGGACTATACGTTGCTGTTCTTCTATGTCACAATAAAGATTTTGTTTAACTGAAGAAACAGTGCTGACGCCACTTTGTTCTTTTGGATATATATATATATATATATATATATATATATATATATATATATATATATATATATATCCAAAAGAATGATCAACTAGTTACTTCATATAGGAAGCCCACAGCAGCTAACACCTTATTACAGGCAGATAGCCATCATCCACCATCTCAAATTAATTCAATCCCTATTGGCCAGTTTTTAAGGCATCGAAGAAATTGCTCAACTATAGCTAAATTTAGAGAGCATGCCTATGATCAAAAAGTGAGGTTTCAAAAACGTGGCTACTCCACTAATAGTATTAATAAGGGATTTCAGCGAGCCTATAAGACACCAAGAGAACAGCTACTGTATGGAAGTACCAAACAAAAAGAAAACATTGTAAGATTTATCTCTACTTACAATGACAAATGGCTAGATATTAGGTCTATCCTAAGTAAACATTGGAAAGTATTAACTATTGATAATGAAGTAAGAAAAATTGTGGGAACCAGTCCGTCACTAACAGCCTGTAGGGCACCTTCTTTGAAAGACAAACTAGTCCATAGTCATTTCGTTAATCCTCAAATAAGTAGGCAACAAAATTGGTTGAGTAAAAGAAAAGATAGCAGTGGCTCATTCACATGCGGTAGGTGCATTGTATGCAAATTTATGATGAAAGGAAATAAAGTCTCTAACACTGAGGGTAAATCTTTCAGAATTAAGGGACACATTACATGTAAAAGTGAGGGGGTTGTCTATCTTGTGTCCTGCTCTTGTCCGAAATTTTATATCGGAAAAACGTATAGAGAGTTACACGAAAGAATTAAGGAACACCGTAGGGACATTTTGAAAGAAAGGATCAAAACAAGTGGAGTAGCTAGACATTTTGCGGAGTGCCATAATAGTAGTGATGCAACTTTTAGATGGATGGGCTTGGAGTTGATTAATCTAAAGTTCAGAGGTGGTGATATTGATAATCGTTTGTTGAAAGCCGAATGTAAATGGATTTTTAATTTGAATTCCCTACAGCCAATGGGACTTAATGAAGAGATAAACTATGCACCATTCCTGAATGATTAAGGATAAAAACTAATTAATACGGTACAGCGTTTCTACATTTTTATTTATTACTTTATATTAATATTTATTTAATTTTATTATATATATTTTTTATCTTTTTTATTTTTCTTTAAAAAAGATTTTTTTAAGAATTATTTTGTTTATTGATTTTTTATGCTTTATGCCGATTATGTTTGGCACTCCACTGTAGCGCAAATGCATTGAAATTAAGTGAGAGGTTAGGGATCAAATTTATATGGTTATTCAGTCACCAATGATTCCCACTTTTTGTTATGCAAGGCCTTGATTCGAGATTTATCTCTAAGCACAGAGAGCACTGACAGTTTGTGTTTACCAATTTCACCGTAGGCCAATACGAAAATTTCACTTTGAATAAAAGGCAGTACTAGGCCCTCAGGTAATCATGACGCTTGAGAAAGCCTGAATACTAACAGGTGAAACGTACGTTGCGTGAAGCAATTGCTACGCCCACTGGGAATCCAATGCGGGCGGTAGCATCTTGATGTTTGGAGCGATGCTACTTTGTTGCAAATTCTGATGGGTAATACTATCACTGGATACAACCGATAAAGAAAGAAGTCCCACCCAGTTACTGAGAATATACTGACGGCATCCAAGGCACTTGGTGAAATGCTGTGCAAAGTCGACGACGTAAGTGATCAGTGTGCAGTATCCAACTAGAAGGTTGACGACAGGAGAGCCGACTGCAGCACAAGGATCTAACACGTGTAACTGGGCAAGTAATCGTAGGTTAACACTGGAGGAAGCTGGTCGCAAGTCTGGTGAGACAAATTGTAACTGTGTTAACTCCGTGACTGATCAAAGTCACTTTGCTTGGACTGGGACTATCTGGCAATGGTCTATAAGACGGCAGTAATTACACTGCTACATTTGGGACACTGAACTAATTTGTCTCCATCGGTTGCTCTTTTGGAGCTGTATTCAAGTTTCTGTACACCCTTGATATGCCAAATTGATTATAAAGTTTTTTATGCATACATAATATGTGATATTAGGCCTTGGGGTGCCCCATTACTTGCACTAAGTCTTTGCTCCTATGTATTTGTATTAGATAACTGTCAGTTGTCTCTGGCTTTTCTACATATATAAAAACAATTTGAATTTTGAACACTTTTTGGGCTTGTCTCTCCTTTCTATGACACAGTATGTGGAGTAATTTTGCTGGAAATAAGTTTTGTGCTGGCTATAATCTACTTTTGATTCTTTTATGATAACAATTAATAATTCTAGATTACCGTGCACTAATTGGGTCCCTACAGTATTTATAAAAAGGGTCCTGATTAATACTTTATAGCATATAGACCATTACCTTAAGCTGGCAAATAATAAAATATATATATATATATACATTTATTTATATATCGGTAGATATCTATACATATATAAATATATATATATATCTGTATCTATATATATATATATATATATATATATATATATACCTATATATAATCATATAGAACTTTGAAATAGTTGAATAGTGCAAAAAATGAAATAGTGCTCTTGAATAAACGCAGACGGGTTTGTGCATGACTATGTTAGGTTTGTTTTTCAGTTTGCACACCCCATTGAAGTCTATGGGACAATACTTTAACTCGGTCGCTATATTCAAGTTTAACTTTTTGTTTAAGGTTTTTGCTCTTTCGCTTTTTACTTTCAACTTGCAATACAAACCCGAAATGCGCAAAAAGCTTCCGTCTAGTGAAGTTAACGAGTGAGCTGGAGCGCAAAATAGCGCTCCCCATGTAATCTAGCTCTGAGTGGGCACTTCCAATGAGTTAGAGTGATCATGTCTAATCTTTACATGCTTCCATCTCCAGCGTCACCAGTTGATGTGTTATTCTATGTACCTGATCCACAAAAGCTAAGTATCGCCATTATTTAGTGGTACAACTGCATAGTATGACAAAGGAATGGGAGAGGCACATTAACGGCTAGATTTAGAGTTTTGCCGGTAAAGACCCGCGTAGCTAACGCAGCTTTTCTTCCTACCGCTGCTTCCAAACAACGCTGGTATTTAGAGTTGTCTGAAGGGCTGTGTTAGGCTCCAAAAAAGGAGCGTTGAGCCGAATTTACCGCCACTTCAACCCTCAATACCAGCGTTGCTTATGGTAGCGGTAAACTGGCAAAACGTGCTTGTGCAAAAAAGCAGCGTTAAGCTCCCAACTTAGCCCCATTGTTTCCTATGGGGAAACACTTTCTAAGTCTGCACCTAACACCCTAACATGAACCCCGAGTCTAAACACCCCTAGCCTTACACTTATTAACCCCTAATCTGCTGACCCCGCTATCGCTGACACCTGCATTACACAATTAACCCCTAATCTGCCGCTCCGGACACCGCCGCCACCTACATTATCCCTATGAACCCCTAATCTGCTGCCCCCAACATTGCCGACACCTACATAATATTTATTAACCCCTAATCTGCCCCCCCAACGTTGCCGCCACCTAACTTCAAGTATTAACCCCTAATCTTCCAACCGGACCTTGCTGCTACTATAATAAATGTATTAACCCCTAAAGCTAAGTCTAACCCTAACACCCCCCTAAATTAAATATAATTTTAATCTAATGATGGCGTCCCTCGAATTCCGATTGGCTGATAGGATTCTATCAGCCAATCGGAATTAAGGTAGGAAAAATCTGATTGGCTGATTCAATCAGCCAATCAGATTCAATTTCAATCCGATTGGCTGATCCAATCAGCCAATCAGATTGAGCTCGCATTCTATTGGCTGATCGGAACAGCCAATAGAATGCGAGCTCAATCTGATTGGCTGATTGAATCAGCCAATCAGATTTTTCCTACCTTAATTCCGATTGACTGATAGAATCCTATCAGCTAATCGGAATTCGAGGGACGCCATCTTGGATGACGTCATTTAAAGGAACCTTCATTCGGCGAGTAGGCGTCAGTTGAAGAGGATGGATCCGCATCGGCTGGGAAGAAGATGGCTCCGCTCCGCTCCGCTCCGGATGGATGAAGATAGAAGATGCCGCTTGGATGAAGATGTCTGCTGGTCTGGATGTCCTCTTCTGCCCGGATAGGATGAAGACTTCTACCGGTCTGGATGTCCTCCTCTGCCCCATCGGATGAAGACTTCGGCCCGGCTGGGTGAAGACGACTCAAGGTAGGGAGATCTTCTTCAGGGGGGTAGTGTTAGGTTTATTTAAGGGGGGGTTGGGTGGGTTAGAGTAGGGGTATGTGGGTGGTGGGTTGTATTTTTTTTTATAGGCAAAAGAGCTGATTACTTTGGGGCATGCCCCGCAAAAAGCCCTTTTAAGGGCTGGTAAAAGAGCTGATTACTTTGTAATGTAGAATAGGGTAGGGACTTTTATTATTTGGGGGGGGGGGTTATTTTATTAGGGGGCTTAGATTAGGTGTAATTAGTTTAAAATTCTTGTAATATTTTTTTATTTTTTGTAATTTAGTGGGTTTTTTTGTATTATAGAATAGTTTATTTAATTGTATTTAATTGTAGGTAATTGTAGGTAATTTATTTAATTAATGTGTAGTGTGTAGTTAATACTGTAGTGTTAGGTTTAATTGTAACTTAGGTTAGGATTTATTTTACAGGTAATTTTGTAATTATTTTAACTAGGTAGCTATTAAATAGTTATTAACTATTTAATAGCTTTTGTACCTAGTTAAAATAAATACAAAGTTGCCTGTAAAATAAATATAAATCCTAAAATAGCTACAATGTAATTAATAATTATATTGTAGCTATATTAGGGTTTATTTGATAGGTAAGTATTTAGTTAATAACTTTATTATAGTAGCGGCGACTGTGCGGGCGGGAGATTAGGGGTTAATAATTGTAGGTAGGTGGCGGCGATGTTAGGGAGGGCAGATTAGGGGTTAATACAATTTATTATAGTGTTTGCGAGGTGGGAGTGCGGCGGTTTAGGGGTTAATACATTTATTATAGTGGCGGCGAGGTCCAGTCGGCAGATTAGGGGTTAATAAGTGTAGGTAAGGTAGCAGCGACGTTGGGGGGGCAGATTAGGGGTTAATAAATATAATATAGGGGTTGGCGATGTTAGGGGCAGCAGTTTAGGGGTTCATAAGTATAACGTAGGTGGTGGCGATGTCCGGTCGGCAGATTAGGGGTTAAAAAAATGTATTAGAGTGGCGGCGATGTGGGGGGGCCTCGGTTTAGAGGTTTATAGGTAGTTTATGGGTGTTAGTGTACTTTAGAGCACAGTAGTTAAGAGCTTTATGTTCCGGCGTTAACCAATAAAACTCTTAACTACTGACTTTTTTTGGCGTTAGGAGTCTTGTCGGTAGAGGCTCTACCGCTCACTTCTCCCAAGACTCCAAATACCAGCGTTAGGCAGATCCCATTAAAAAGATAGGATATGCAATTGGCGTAAGGGTATCTGCGGTAGCCTGGAATCACGGTAGGGAAGTGAGCGTTAGACCCTTTTCTGCCTGACTCTAAATACCAGTGGCCAGTCAAAAGCAGCGTTAAGACCCCTTAACACTGCTTTTGACGGCTAACGCCAAACTCTAAATCTAGCCGTAAGTGAACAGTAAATTCAAAATTATACTTGAATAGATTGGACAGAGCATGGAATTTTAAACAACTTTCCAATACACTTCTATTATGGAATTTGCATAGTGAGCTCAGGAGCGTGCACGTGTCTTTAAATGGACATGAAACCCAAAATGTTTCTTTCATGTTTTAAGTAGAACAAACAATTTTAAACAACTTTCCACATTACTTCTATTATCAAATTTGCTTCATTCTCTTGGTATCATTTGTTGAATGAGCAGCAATGCACTACTGGTTTCTAACTGAACACATGGCTGAGCCAATGACAATCGGTATATATATGCAGCCACCAATCAGCAGCTAGAACCTAGGTTATTTGCTGCTCCTGAGCTTTTCTAGATAAACCTTTCAGCAAAGGATAACAAGAGAAGGAAGCAAATTAAATAGTAGAAGTAAATTGGAAAGTTGTTTAAAATTGTATGTTCTGTCTTAATCATGAATATCTAATTATGACTTTACTGTCCCTTTAACCATCTGGCAGTAGTGTTTGCAAAAATGTTTATAACAATGGGATACATAGTTGCAAATACTGCTGCCATAGAATGCTAAAGGCATGTGCACTCCCCTAAGCTCCTATCAGCCTCACTAGATTTACTCTTCAACAAAGGATACCAAGAAGAAAAAAAAGCAAATTTGATAACAGAAGTAAATTAAAATTGTATGAATGTTTAATTTTGACTTGACTGTCCCTTTAAAGGTTAAAAAATATTTCCTGCTGTCCAACAAGTGCCCTCATAATGACTCATAAACACCCTGATTTTTAAAGCAATACAAATCCCCTGCTCTTCTCACATCTGTCTCACTATCTCATGCTTTTCTCTTATACACCATCAATGACGCACAGCAATTTGGAAGCGGTTAACGCGAGACGCTGAAGTGCAGATTTGCGCTGCTGATCCTCACTGCTCATCACTCACAGCCCCAGCGAACTGTGTGCAGGGAGCACACGGCGCGCTTCCGCTTAATTGCTCTGTGCAACATTAAGTCCTCCCAGGTGCTTTGCTTAATTCACTTTTGGAAGTTTGCTCTAGTAATTAGTGCTGTGTGTAACGAGCATCAGGCACCTGTGACTATTTGTACCCTTTCCTGTTTGTTTCTTCATTTTAATGATCTATTGGCTGGAGAAACCTGAGCTCCAGCAGTGAAGGAGTTAGCTCAAGTAAATTTGCAATAACTGAAAAATGGTCTCAAATCTCTTGAAATACGAACAGAGTAAACAATATAGAGAAATGATGGGAGATTTGTGTACAGAACTAAATGGGAGCAGATCATTATAATTTGGATGGAGACTCCCATAACGACAGTCTGTGTGTGATTGAATGTTTTTAGGGATATTTGCCTGACATCTCCCTTTACAGACAGCATTTGGCAGGAAAAGATCCAGGGCTAATTACTTGAATCTAGCAACAAAGCCATGATTATTTTCTTGCTGTGGAATTTTCATTACAAAATAATATACGTTATACCTTCCCCTGAATAATCAGAAAGAAATAAGGTAGTGAAAAACCTTTCATTGAGCTTGAAATGCCCTTTAGCTTTAATACCCTGTAGGGATTGGGTAGTAAAGTTAGGGTGTGTCTGTGCATTGCAACAATGTTTCATTTAGAGGGTTGCAGATAATCTGATTTACCAGTCATAAACTACTGCACATAGAAGGTTTCCCCTTTTGTTTCCTACTGGCAATCTTTTCCCTCCCTCTCTTCCTCTTTTTCAGTATTTTGTTCCAGAGGGCAGAATACGGTTTTAGGCTTCCTTAGGGTTCCTACTGTCTGCTAAGGGTGGGGGTTTGGTTATCTGAGCTGAACCATTGTATGTCTGTAGCCCTTCATTTGTGGCTCCCTTTAGCACTAGCTTAGCACAGTGCTGAGGCCCCATTAAAAATGGAGAACTTTTAACCTTATTGCTATGGGAAGCTAAAGCCCATTGTAATGGCCAAACTCATGGAAGTGCTGAAGTTCCTTAGGTGGTAACCTAGGGAGGCTGAAGAGTTTGCCGAGTGTTCTTAGCTTCTGCCTTGGAAGAGCAAGGGAGGCTTCAATGCAGGTTCAAGAAATGCCGCTGACCTCTAATGGTTGGAGAAGGAAGGAAATCACTTGCTGTCATGCCAATAAAGTTTAGTCAGTTTATGATATGACAAGTCTTGGATAAACACCACCTTCAACAGTATGTGAGATACTTATGTAAAAGTAAGTCAGGTATGGGGCCAGGGGCCAAATAATGATTGATAGAAACACTGTCCCAACAGCATGTTAGATAGGAGCCAGGACATGTTAAATTAGGTGAGTCTAGAATAATTTCAACAAGTCGGGTCAGAACCAGTACTGGCAGATATGAAAGAATCAGAATCTGAAGAGAAGTGAGTGCAAAGGTCATCAAGAAGCAGAATAAAATAACTGTCTAGGGCAGTAGTGAAGCTATGGGTCACACACATGAGTTTAGAAGAGCCAAGAGGTGATCAATTACAACATAGGCTGGTAAGCCAGGAACCGGTAACAGGATTCAAACACAGGAAACTTGCCCACTATAAACTAACAACAATAGAGAACTTGAATATTAAATAGGCACCAAATGGCGCCAAAACACATATATGCAAAATGTTGGTAAAAATATGACTGATGTAGAGAGTGAAGATACACCAAACAAGAGGTGGTAACAGAACCCTGTAGCTCAGGAATAAAGTATACCTTAGGAACTCTCACACCTCAGGGTTTCAATAAAGAATTTGATTTTGCCGCAATTCTAGAGAACTAACTTTCTCTTATAAATATTTCCTGCTCCTTACTTTTAAATATCACATTCAGTGATCTTACACAAATTTTGGTAACTAAAGATCAAATGGTATTTTCCTAAGATCTCTCAGATTTCTCCCCATCCAGATTCTTGCTCTTGTACCATTTGGGGTAAAATTTCCTAGACCTAATAATATCATTCATCCCAATACAGTGTAATATTTATATTTATAGAATAACAAGTAGATGTATTTTTTAAAGTTTCATTAGCTGTTTAAATATTGACAAAATAAGTCTAAAGATTTAGTGTCTATGGGGTTGATTTATGAAAGTGCGAGCTGACATGATACAATGTAGCGTATCATGTCCTCCGTACATCGATAAATGCAGACAGCATACGCTGTCAGCATTTATCATTGCACAAGCAGTTCTTGTGAACTGCTTGTGCAATGCCGCTCCCTACAGATTCGCGGCCAATCGCCCCCTAGCAGGAGGTGTCAATCAGCCCGATTGTATAGGATCGGGCTGATTGATGTCCGCAGTCTCAGAGCAGGCGGACAAGTTATGGAGAAACAGTCTTAAGACGGCTGCTTCATAACTGCTGATGCCGGCAAGCCTGAAGGCTCGCGCGGAAACAGGGCATCTAGCTCCATTTGGAGCTTGATAATTCTGCCCGTATAAATCAATGGGAACTGCCATGTTGTAACTCTGCTGTGGCCAATTAGGGACAGTTATAATTAGGTCACTAGAGTATGCAGCCAATGACTGTGTGGCAGATAACATTGTTCTGCACTTACACTTCTAACAGGAACTGAAAAGCTCACAATTTCAGAATGGAATTACAAAAAAGGGGACAAAATAATTAATGAAAGTATATTGCAGAGCTTTTTTTACGATTTATCATTTTATATTACCATCTCAAAGTGTTTAATGTAATTTTAAGCAACACCATTCTCTCATTTTGTCTCTAAAGAAGAAGGAAACCCTTCAAAATGCGTAAGACAAAATAACTTTCACACTCTTGTCACTATTTTACCATACTGGTTTTACCACTTAAAGGGCCATGATACCCAAATGTTGAAACACTTGAAAGTGATGCAGCATACCTGTAAAAAGCTGACTATAAAATATAACCTGAAAATCTCTATGTAAAAAAGAAAGATATTTTACCTAAAAATTTCCTCAGTAGCCACATCCCATTGTAAAGGACTTCTAAACAGCAAATCAGTATGTCTGTCCCGGGACAGCTAAGGGAGTGAGCCTCATGCACAATCATGTTATTTCCCTATTCAGTTTAAGGAAGTTAACTATGAAATCTCATGAGAGTTAATTGAAATCTCATGAGATCACAGTAAAAGAGTTCATGACCTCAGCAGTGCTGATGCTGATTGGCTGCAGTTCATTTCTTTCTTTATTTTTATTTTTTACCTGCAACTGAGCAACAGCTGAATTATAACTTTTTACACAGCACTTACTCTGGTGAGCTGAGGAGATTGTGAGGTAAAATATCTTCCTTTTTTACATAGAGATGCTCAGGTGATATTTTCCTGTCAGCTTTTTACAGTTATGCTGCATCAGTTTCAAGTGATTTAGCATATGAGTATTATGTCCATTTAACTGGCACTTACCGTGCATACTTTTAAACAGTTTAAGTTCTTTATACTGTTAATTATATTCACATTCGCCCACATGGAATTCGTATATATAAGCACAACTGGAGCTGCAGAGGAACCCTGAGTGACTTTTCATTGTGCATATTCGTTACCTCATACTTACAGTGAGCATTACATACAGCAAATGCATTCTTTTTAATTGTTTATTAAATAACAGTATTACACTAACTGGTGTTCATTTCTCTCTTCCTTCACTGTCTGAGCCACACTGTATTCTACCATACTAAGAGAAGCAATGAAGCTAACCTCTAAGGGTACATCCACATAGGAAGAGAAACACTGTGTCGTACACCCACAGTGCCTGACAAAAGCTCCTCCATATAGCATTTCCCTTAGCTCATTAGATTGAAATCTGTTAATGATTAATTTTGTTATTTACTGTATCCCTCTATGTGTTTGACCCCACTAGTCCCACAACAATTTTTAGTTAGTTACCGCCAATTGCAATCATAAAAAAAAAAACATTAACTTTTCACAAACTTTGGGGTTTTTGCTGAAATTATTTAACTATTGCAGCCAAATGGTTGCAAAAGCTTATTTTGGATCCACTTTTTTTTCCAAAAATAGCAGATATACACGGCTCTGCCAATGGTTTTCAGTAATTAGAAGGCCAAAAATTGCAGCTGTGCACCACACTTCCAACATTTCTGGCAGTGAAATGGTTAATCAGTTAGCCATAAGAGGAATATTACCTGTAGTGTTGGGATTACTCTTTTTCCTGACACCTCCCTCCTCCGATCTCTACCAGCATGCAATTTAGGGCTGTTTTTTAATTAATTTTTATTTGTTTGTGTTTTTATTTTCTGTAGTATAGAGATCCCTCCTGCATGCAGAGATCATCAGATGCAGCTTTACAGAGTGCACACTCACAACATAGCTCCTCCAAAAGTGCACTGGAAGAAACGGGGAAAAGGTGCCATCCCTAGTAGTAATACTGTGTCTTGTTGTACCCTCAGATCACTAGAGCTTTAAACTATATCTCTTTGCCCCCAGAGCTTCCCCTCTTGTGTGATTAGAATAGCAAGCCTGGCTCTGCAGTCGGTTTTCCCTTTTTTATTTTCTCTCTGTGTCCCCAGAGTAGTATAATAATCCTTTGCATGAATAGAGGGAGCACAATCTTTTTATTGTTTGCATTTTACAATCTCTCTAATTATGAACATTAATACAAATATTAGAAAGGGCTGGAAAAAAAAAAGAAAATTCATATTTCCTTATTATGAGGGAAACAAAGATTTTGAATGGAATTACAGAGCAACATATGCTAAAAGTCCCAATTGTGTTGGTTTTGTTTTGTTTTATGACATAATCCCCTCAAGAAATAAGATTTAAAAATCAATAATGTGCAATTGGATTTATAGCATCATCTGACTCCCCAAGAGATGTATAAGTCTGCGTAATGTGACTGCCATGTTTAACAGACAGCTTAGAACACAAGGCTTTGACATTACCCAGTGCAATTGCCATTATTAGGTCATATATCTTTGCCTCATCCTGGCCTTGTGTATCCGACCATCTTCCCATGGGAAGTAACTCATTATTATTATTTAAAATGCAGAATTCAAGCTTGTTGTCTTGGTTGTTATCGTGCTTTTTTATCCAGTTACTAATCATTCAGGTGAAAATGTTTAGCTGCCAATAAATTACTGATTTTTTTTTATGAGGGAGCCTATGGGATTTGAGCAGCTTAGAGTTACGTTGGTCACTCGAAGTGAGGGCACTAAATCATCGCTGAATTCTCTGGGTTGTTCTCCATCAACTACCACCCTTAGGAGCCGATCAAAGGTTTAAGAATTTAGATGATCAGTTAATATGATTTCACTACTGACTGAACATCTTTACCCTGAATCTCTGCTCTGTTAGAAACCCTTGAGAAATGGAGTTATTGTTTTGTGGAAAAACAAATTACTGTTCATTCGTGGTCTCTTTAGATAGACAATCATAATTGTGTTTAGCTCTTTTGATCTATATGGCTGTAAACCAAATAACTGAAATGAAGAAAAGATCATTTTATCTCATGACATGGGTTCAGCATTGTATTTCTCCCACCAGAATATAACCATAGTTACAGGGCATATTTTGACTTGGCTTGTGCCTAGGGCAGTACGATTAAATGGGACATTATATATCAAAGGGTAGTTCTTTGGCATTGCTCCTTCCTACTTCTGCTCTCTCCAAATGTGCATTTTAGTTATGAACTAATGTGAAATTAAAGGGACAGTCTAGTCAAAATTAAACTTTCATGATTCAGATAGGGCATGCTATTTTAAACAACTTTCCAATTCTCGTTTATCATCAAATGTGCTTTGTTCTCTTGGTATTCTTATTTAAAAGCTAAATCTCGGTAGGCTCATATGCTAATTTCTAAGCCCTTGAAGGTTGTCCTTTCTCTCAATGCATTTGACAATTTTTCACCACTAGAGGGATTTAGTTCTTGTGTCAGCACTGATTGGCTAAAATACAAGTCTGTCAAAAGAACTGAAATAAGGGGCAGTCAGCAAAGGCTTAGATACAAGGTAATCACAGAGGTTAAAATTATATTAATATAACAGTGTTGGTTATGCAAAACTGAGGAATGGGTAATAAAGGGATTATCTATTTTTTTTTAAATAATAAAAATTCTAGAGTAGACTGTCCCTTTAAATTATTGGAGCTGGGGGTGTGTGGGGTCTTTTTGCAGCATGATTGCCAGTGCCTAGGGCTGCACTAAAACTAAATACACCATTGCATATGTTATAACCTAGATCTTTAATTTAATCCATCATTGTGCAATGAGAACTTTTTGTATGTTTTCTTGTGTCTGCTTATTTTTCCATGATTAAACATGCAAAACACATGTTTTTCACAGACTTTTTTTTTTTTTTTTTTAAAGGGACAGTCAAGTAAAAAAAAACTCTCATGATTTAAATAAGGAATGCAATTTTAAACAAATTTCCAATTTATTTTATAAACAATTTTGCTTTGTTCTCTTGGTATTCTTAGTTGAAAGATAATTCTAGGAGGTTCATATGCTAATCTCTTAGACCTTGAAGACGGCCTCTAATCTGAATGCATTTTGACCACTAGTGGGCTTTAGTTCATGTCATGTGTTTCATATAGATAATATTGAGCTCATGCACGTGAAGTTACCCTGGAGTGAGCACTGATTGACTATAATGCAAGTCTGTCAAAATAACTGAAATAAGGGGGCAGTTTGCAGAGGCTTGGATAGAAGATAATCACAGTTGTAAAAAGTGTGCTTTTATAACAGTGTTGGTTATGCAAAACTGGGGAATGGGTAATAAAGGGATTATCATTCTTTTTAAACAACAACAATTCTGGTGTTGACTGTCCCTTTAAGAAGGGAGGGTTTCAGGGATTTTCAAAATCCTCCATGGAAGCAAAAAAACATCCATCCAAATAATGATTTATGCTGTATTGATGATGACAGTTTAATGTGTTTAAATGCAGTGTTTAAAAGGACCATTAAATAGAGTAAAATTGAACAATCATCAAATGCATAGTAAAAATACAATGCACTAGTTTTTTTCTGACAAATGTAAAAATGTCCTTCCATTTGTCTGCCCCCTGTATCATGTGCCAGTCACCAGCCAGTCACAGACTTGCATATGTATACATTGGGAATTCTTGCAAATGATCTGGCAACTCAAAGCTGTGACAAGGGGTGGTCACTAATCTCTTTCAATTCTGCATTTTTCAAGTTCCAAGGTTTAAAACAAGGCAAGATTTTTTTTCAGCAAAATGTAAGTTTCACAAGCAAGATTTGTTTATTTTAGGCCAAAGTGTTGTCTACTGGATTGGAATACTGTTGTTGAATCAATAGAAATAATGCAAGGTGCAAAGCTACCGGAAAACCAGATAATTACCAGGTTTTCAAATGCATTGGAAGGGCCTCAAATTTAATCCCCTCCTCTAAAAGCCAATTAAGACAATTTATGGACTTGAAAAAATCCTACATGTCAGAATCTACACAAATATGAGTTAGCATACTCCATATCCACTGTATTCTTCATTGATTTAAAATAATTGTTCAGTGAGACAAATCTTCCCATTTCCCAGTGCATAATAGAATTGATTTGGGAGGATTTGAAGAGTTACTGAACTATTCATGAATATGATCTATAAGATAATAAAAGGTTTAAAATATGTGTGACAATGGAAAGTTCTTATTGAATTAAAGCCATTAAGTAGATTAGTAAACTGCAGCTTAGAGTAAGTGGGTAGCTAAATATAGTAATGTATGTAGTTTTATTTATTTTATCCCCTTTTCCTATAATTTAACTCTGAAAATTATTATTTTTTCCAATTATGAGAATTGGAAGTGCACACAGCCTGAACAAGCCTAACCCTGATACATATCTGTCTTAAATTTTCCTCAGCACGGATGATAAGGAACTGCAAAACAATGGAGATATTGCTAACATAATGACTATAAATATCAGTAACAAGTCACAATTAACTTCTCCAAATAAGTGATGGGTTTAATATGGCTACTGAAAAACATTTGCAGCAAACAAGGTGTTAATGGATTTATGGATTTAACAAAAAGCTCATACTCACAAAGGGCCAGATGACAAGTGGTGTGCTAAATATAAAGATTAACGTGGGCAGGTTAGCTTGTGTATTACAATTTGAAAGTAAAAAGTTAGCATGCAAGCAAAAATTCTTGCATGCTAACTTCAAGACTTCAGATATTGTGACCCACTAACTTTTTCTCACCATAGACTTCTATGGCGCGAGCTACAAAAAAACGTTTATTGCTTGCGCGCTAACCCAACACTAGTGATGTCCCGAACTGTTCGCCCGCGAACGGTTCACAGCGAACATAGGTTGTTCGCGTTCACGTTTGTGGGCGAACACATGGCGATGTTCGATCCGCCCCTATGTGTCATCATTGTGGAAACTTTGACCCTTTATGTCACAGCCGCCTGACTCATTAGAGCCAATCAACATCAGACACTCCCTCACAGACACTCCCAGCTACTCGGAATCCGCCATTTTAGACTCATAACGACCTTGCTTTTTTAATGAGAGGACGTGTTGTGTTTTTGCTCCTGACATTAATAGGAAAAACATAGCTAGGCTAGTGTATTTACAGTCCAGAAGGACTCCACTCATCACTGCTGCAAGCACAGCACCCCAAAAATC
This sequence comes from Bombina bombina, assembly GCF_027579735.1. Classification (NCBI taxonomy): domain Eukaryota; kingdom Metazoa; phylum Chordata; class Amphibia; order Anura; family Bombinatoridae; genus Bombina; species Bombina bombina. The sequence goes on from NC_069505.1 coordinate 278,461,259, forward strand.
CCTTTTTAGGGCTATATTTCGTGCCGTTTTTTTTTTTTTTTCTTTTTTTTTTTTAGCATTTGCCTGGCTTTCAGCTGTGTGTTTAAGGCTCACAGCATATGCTGTGACTACTGCCACCACTGATATCTCCCTAACAACATTAGTTTAAATTTAACTAACCCAAAAATATAATTATTTTTCTAGTGTAATTTTTTTTCATTTTCTATCAGGCCAGTGTCACACAGCATATACTCTGGTTCATTGCTCTGTGCCAGCCAGCAGCCAGCAGTGTTAATATCCGTTTATAACATTATTTTTAATTTAATAAAAAAACACAAAAAAAAATTTTTCTAGTGTAATCTAATTACATTTACTATCATGCCTGAGTCTGCCAGGCTCACTCAGCATTAATATACCTCTTTTTTTTTCAGTCTTTTGGTTAATTGGTCTGTGCCAGGCAGCCACCCAGCACTCATATCTATTTTTCTTTCACCTTAATTTTAATATAAAAAAAAAAAAAAGTTTAAATTTGTTTGCTAGTGTAATCTAATATAATTTTTTATCCGGCCTGTGTGTTTTGCTGACATAGAGAGCCTACTGTGTTTACTTGCTGCCCTCCCTAGTCTATGAGCCACGACTCATATGTGTTTAACCTTTTTTTAATTTCCCCCCCAAAAAAATAATTTCAATCATTTTTCTAGTGTAATCTAATAGTATTTTCTATCAGGCGTGTGTGTATCCGACATACAAAGCCTACTGTTTTTAACCCCTTAATGACAACTGACGTACCAGGTACGTCATGCAAAAACTAACAGTTAATGACAATGGATGTACCTGGTACGTCAGTTGTCTAACAGAGTGCTGGAAGCGATCACAAATGCTTCCAGCAGCTCTGAGGGTATTGCAGTGATGCCTCGATATGGAGGCATCCTGCAATACCACTTTACAAGCCTCCGATGCAGAGAGAGCCACTCTGTGGCCCTCTCTGCACCGGTAGCGATGGTGCCAGTGTCCGGTAGTGCACTGTCCGGGTGTGAGGGTGCGCGCGCGTGCACGTGCGCGTGCACAATGGTGCGCGTGCACGTGAACGTGCATGGGCGCGTGCACGGGCGCGTGCGCGTGCACGTGCACACATTAGCCACACTGACACCAATGAATGAGGCAGAAAGGGAGAAAAAGGTAAAAAAAAAAATTCAAATATAAAAGGATCTGGGAGGGGGAGGGGGTGGGGGTATTGTGGGGGGGCTGCTACACTACAGAAATAGTTTTAAAGTTAAAAATAAAATAAAATAAAAATACTTTTTGGGGTTTTTTGGGGGCCAAACTGGGTACTGGCAGACAGCTGCCAGTACCCAAGATGGCGGTAATTAGGTAGGGGAGAGGGTTAGAGAGCTGGAGGGGGGATCAGGGAGGTTGGGGCTAAGGCAGGGGTCCATCACAGCTAAAATATTTTATTATTTTTATTTAAAAAAAAAAAAAAAAACTCTTTTATTTAGTACTGGCAGACTTTCTGCCAGTACTTAAGATGGCGGGAACAATTGTGGGGTGGGGGAGGGAAGAGAGCTGTTTGCGAGGGATCAGTTGGTGGGATGTGTCAGGTGGGAAGCTTATCTCTAAAATTAACCCTGCAAGCTCCCTACAAGCTACCTAATTTAACCCCTTCACTGCTGGGCATAATTAACGTCTGGTGCGCAGCAGCATTTAGCGGCCTTCTAATTACCAAAAAGCAACGCCAAAGCCATATAAGTCTGCTATTTCTGAACAAAGGGGATCCCAGAGAAGCTTTTACAACGATTTCTGCCATAATAGCACAAGCTGTTTGTAAATAATTTCAGTGAGAAACCTAAAATTGTGAAAAATGTAAAGTTTTTTTTTTATTTGCTCGCATTTGGCGGTGAAATGGTGGCATAAAATATACCAAAATGGGCCTAGATCAATACTTGGGGTTGTCTACTACACTACACTAAAGCTAAAATTAACCCTACAAGCTCCCTACAAGCTCCCTAATTAACCCCTTCACTCCTGGGCATAAAACACGTGTGGTGCGCAGCGGCATTTAGCAGCCTTCTAATTACCAAAAAGCAACCCCAAAGCCATATAAGTCTGCTATTTCTGAAAAAAGGGGATCCCAGAGAAGCATTTACAACCATTTGTGCCATAATTGCAGAAGCTGTTTATAAATAATTTCAGTGGGAAACCTAAAGTTTGTGACAAATTTTGTGAAAAAGTGAACTTTTTTTTTTTTATCGCATTTGGCGGTGAAATGGTGGCATGAAATATACCAAAATGGGCCTAGATCAATACTTTGGGATGTCTTCTAAAAAATATATATACATGTCAAGGGATATTCAGGTATTCCTGACAGATATCAGGGTTCCAATGTAACTAGCGCTAATTTTGAAAAAAAGTGGTTTGGAAATAGCGAAGTGCTACTTGTATTTATTGCCCCATAAATTGCAAAAAAAAGCAAAGAACGTGTAAACATTGGGTATTTCTAAACTCAGGACAAAATTTAGAAACTATTTAGCATGGGTGTTTTTTGGTGATTGTAGATGTGTAACATATTTTGGGGGTCAAAGTTAGAAAAAGTGTGTTTTTTTCCATTTTTTCCTCATATTTTATTATTATTTTTTTTTTGTAAATTATAAGACATGATGAAAATAATGGTATCTTTAGAAAGTCCATTTAATGGCGAGAAAAACGGTATATTATATGTGTGGGTACAGTAAATGAGTAAGAGGAAAATTACAGCTAAACACAAACACTGCAGAAATGTAAAAATAGCCATTGTCATTAAGGGTAAGAAAATTGAAAAATGGTCCGGTCATTAAGGGGTTAATAGCTGCCCTTCCAAGGCTATCAGCCACGACTCATATGTATGTGCTTAACCTTTTTCTTAAAATTTCCAAAAAAAAGTCTTTAAATCATTATGCTAGTGTAATCTAATTGTATTTTCTATCAGGCCTGTGTCTAACTGTCTATCTGACTTACACAGCATACTGTTGTTATAATTGCTGCCCTACGTAGCAGACAGCCAGTGCGACCACTCATAGAGTCATATTTGCGTTGCACTTCTTAACATACTTTTAATATTAAAATCTAAAATATTTTGCTAGTGTAATGTAACTTAATTTTCTATCAGTCCTGTGTTTTTGTCACTTACACAGCATACTGTGTTAAATTGCTGCCCTACCTACCATCCACGACTCGTATCTGCCAGCCTGTCTGCCAGGCCCAAGTAGCCAATTAGTGGCACCAATCACAATTCTTGTAACAGTAATAAAAAAAAAAAAACATAATTTTTTGGACTGCAAATATTCAGTCTCCTAGTGCCATTGAATTTCATTTACCTCCTGCCTGCCACTGCCAGCCTTTTGTGCCAGGCCGTCTAGCCAACTATTTACACCAATCATAATTGTTGTCACAGTCAGACAGTATAGTTATTAATTTAAATAAAAAATTTTTTTAGTGTTGATCTTAATCCTCAGTTTGCTCGTGCCTTTGAATTGCACTTTTCTACAGCCTTTACTTTTCTACAGCCTCTACTTTTCTAGGAAGACTGGGCCAAGGTTGGATTGTAGTATTTGGTTAGGCTAATCATGATGGCCATGTAGACCACCACCACCGAGAGTCCTGGAAGTAACAGGGATGATGAGATGAAAGAGCTAAGAATAGTAGAACTTGAAACAACAGAGTTAGCCATGGGTGTTAGTGCAAAACCGCTTGGCTTTTTTTTGGCTTTGGGTGCGGCTATTCATGCAGGCCATATAGAGCTGACAACATTTGGTGTCGTATCAGCTATTAAACTAATAAGAACAGTACTACCAAAATACAGCCAATGAAGGGCCTTAGGAAGACTGGGCCAAGGTTGGATTGTAGTATTTGGTTAGGCTAATCATGATGGCCATGTAGACCACCACCACCGAGAGTCCTGGAAGTAACAGGGATGATGAGATGAAAGAGCTAAGAATAGTAGAACTTGAAACAACAGAGTTAGCCATGGGTGTTAGTGCAAAACCGCTTGGCTTTTTTTTGGCTTTGGGTGCGGCTATTCATGCAGGCCATATAGAGCTGAAAACATTCGGTGTCGTATCAGCTATTAAACTAATAAGAACAGTACTACCAAAATACAGCCAATGAAGGGCCTTAGGAAGAATGGCCAAGGTTGGATTGTAGTATTTGGTTAGGCTAATCATGATGGCCATGTAGACCACCACCACCGAGAGTCCTGGAAGTAACAGGGATGATGAGATGAAAGAGCTAAGAATAGTAGAACTTGAAACAACAGAGTTAGCTATGGGTGTTAGTGCAAAACCGCTTGGCTTTTTTTTGGCTTTGGGTGCGGCTATTCATGCAGGCCATATAGAGCTGGCAACATTCGGTGCCGTATCAGCTATTAAACTAATAAGAACAGTACTACCAAAATACAGCCAATGAAGGGCCTTAGGAAGACTGAGCCAAGGTTGGATTGTAGTATTTGGTTAGGCTAATCATGATGGCCATGTAGACCACCACCACCGAGAGTCCTGGAAGTAACAGGGATGATGAGATGAAAGTGCTAAGAATAGTACTACTTGAAACAACAGAGTTAGCCATGGGTGTTAATCCAAGACCGCTTAGATTTATTTTTGTATTGGGTGCAGCTAATCATGCAGGCCATATAGAGCTGCCACCATTCGGTATTGTATCAGCTATAAAAATAATAAGAACTGTACTATCAAAATACAGACAATGAAGGGCCTATGAAGACTGAGCAAAGGTTGGATTGTAGTATTTTGTTCGGCTAATCATGATGGCCATGTAGACCGCCCGTAACAGGGATGAAAGTGCTAAGAATAGTACTAATTGAAACAACAGAGTTAGCCATGGGTGTTAGTCTAAGACCACTCGGCTTTTTTTTGGGTTTGGGTGCAGCTAATCATGAAGGCCAGATAGACCTGCCACCATTTGGTGTTGTAACAGGTATGAAAATGCAAAGAACAGTACTACTTAACACAACCTACTTACCATGGGTCCCAGAGCATATGTTTGGTTGTTATATTTTGTAAGGTAATCATGCAGGCCATATAGACCTCCACCGATAGGGTGAGTATGAGTAACAGCTATTAAAATGCGAAGGACATTACTAATTAACACAACATAGTTACCAGGGGTCGCAGACCAAGAGCAGATGTCTTATTATTATATTTTGTATGGGTAATCATCAAGGCCGTATAGACCTCACCAAATAGGGGGAGTTACAGAGATTAAAGTGCTAAGAATGGTAGTACTTAAAACACAACCTCGTTAAAATAGGTAGCAGACCACATGTCTTATTATTATAATTTTTCAGGGTAATCTGGCAGGCCATATAGAACTCCCCCGATAGGGGGGGGGGACAGGGATTAAAGTGCTAAGAAAAGTACTAATTGACACAAGCTAGTTGGGTCCAAGAACGCATGTTTGATTATTAGAATTTATTAGGGTAATTATATATCTAACAAATCTATCTATTTCTCTTCTATCGATTCTATCTAACTATCAATCTATGTATATCTATCTATCCTATCTATCACTATCATTCTATCTTCTGTCCGGGATGTTTTGAGACAGCCACTTTGGGAATGTTAGTTGATTTAGACCCATTATGGCTTAAAAACAGACTGTGCATCAACTATGTAACTTTCCATGGGTGCATGGGTGTTTTTTGGTGATTGTAGATGTGTAACATATTTTGGGGGTCAAAGTTAGAAAAAGTGTGTTTTTTTCCATTTTTTCCTCATATTTTATTATTATTTTTTTAGTAAATTATAAGACATGATGAAAATAATGGTATCTTTAGAAAGTCCATTTAATGGCGAGAAAAACGGTATATTATATGTGTGGGTACAGTAAATGAGTAAGAGGAAAATTACAGCTAAACACAAACACTGCAGAAATGTAAAAATAGCCATTGTCATTAAGGGTAAGAAAATTGAAAAATGGTCCGGTCATTAAGGGGTTAATAGCTGCCCTTCCAAGGCTATCAGCCACGACTCATATGTATGTGCTTAACCTTTTTCTTAAAATTTCCAAAAAAAAGTCTTTAAATCATTATGCTAGTGTAATCTAATTGTATTTTCTATCAGGCCTGTGTCTAACTGTCTATCTGACTTACACAGCATACTGTTGTTATAATTGCTGCCCTACGTAGCAGACAGCCAGTGCGACCACTCATAGAGTCATATTTGCGTTGCACTTCTTAACATACTTTTAATATTAAAATCTAAAATATTTTGCTAGTGTAATGTAACTTAATTTTCTATCAGTCCTGTGTTTTTGTCACTTACACAGCATACTGTGTTAAATTGCTGCCCTACCTACCATCCACGACTCATATCTGCCAGCCTGTCTGCCAGGCCCAAGTAGCCAATTAGTGGCACCAATCACAATTCTTGTAACAGTAATAAAAAAAAAAAAACATAATTTTTTGGACTGCAAATATTCAGTCTCCTAGTGCCATTGAATTTCATTTACCTCCTGCCTGCCACTGCCAGCCTTTTGTGCCAGGCCGTCTAGCCAACTATTTACACCAATCATAATTGTTGTCACAGTCAGACAGTATAGTTATTAATTTAAATAAAAAATTTTTTTAGTGTTGATCTTAATCCTCAGTTTGCTCGTGCCTTTGAATTGCACTTTTCTACAGCCTTTACTTTTCTACAGCCTCTACTTTTCTAGGAAGACTGGGCCAAGGTTGGATTGTAGTATTTGGTTAGGCTAATCATGATGGCCATGTAGACCACCACCACCGAGAGTCCTGGAAGTAACAGGGATGATGAGATGAAAGAGCTAAGAATAGTAGAACTTGAAACAACAGAGTTAGCCATGGGTGTTAGTGCAAAACCGCTTGGCTTTTTTTTGGCTTTGGGTGCGGCTATTCATGCAGGCCATATAGAGCTGACAACATTTGGTGTCGTATCAGCTATTAAACTAATAAGAACAGTACTACCAAAATACAGCCAATGAAGGGCCTTAGGAAGACTGGGCCAAGGTTGGATTGTAGTATTTGGTTAGGCTAATCATGATGGCCATGTAGACCACCACCACCGAGAGTCCTGGAAGTAACAGGGATGATGAGATGAAAGAGCTAAGAATAGTAGAACTTGAAACAACAGAGTTAGCCATGGGTGTTAGTGCAAAACCGCTTGGCTTTTTTTTGGCTTTGGGTGCGGCTATTCATGCAGGCCATATAGAGCTGAAAACATTCGGTGTCGTATCAGCTATTAAACTAATAAGAACAGTACTACCAAAATACAGCCAATGAAGGGCCTTAGGAAGAATGGCCAAGGTTGGATTGTAGTATTTGGTTAGGCTAATCATGATGGCCATGTAGACCACCACCACCGAGAGTCCTGGAAGTAACAGGGATGATGAGATGAAAGAGCTAAGAATAGTAGAACTTGAAACAACAGAGTTAGCTATGGGTGTTAGTGCAAAACCGCTTGGCTTTTTTTTGGCTTTGGGTGCGGCTATTCATGCAGGCCATATAGAGCTGGCAACATTCGGTGCCGTATCAGCTATTAAACTAATAAGAACAGTACTACCAAAATACAGCCAATGAAGGGCCTTAGGAAGACTGAGCCAAGGTTGGATTGTAGTATTTGGTTAGGCTAATCATGATGGCCATGTAGACCACCACCACCGAGAGTCCTGGAAGTAACAGGGATGATGAGATGAAAGTGCTAAGAATAGTACTACTTGAAACAACAGAGTTAGCCATGGGTGTTAATCCAAGACCGCTTAGATTTATTTTTGTATTGGGTGCAGCTAATCATGCAGGCCATATAGAGCTGCCACCATTCGGTATTGTATCAGCTATAAAAATAATAAGAACTGTACTATCAAAATACAGACAATGAAGGGCCTATGAAGACTGAGCAAAGGTTGGATTGTAGTATTTTGTTCGGCTAATCATGATGGCCATGTAGACCGCCCGTAACAGGGATGAAAGTGCTAAGAATAGTACTAATTGAAACAACAGAGTTAGCCATGGGTGTTAGTCTAAGACCACTCGGCTTTTTTTTGGGTTTGGGTGCAGCTAATCATGAAGGCCAGATAGACCTGCCACCATTTGGTGTTGTAACAGGTATGAAAATGCAAAGAACAGTACTACTTAACACAACCTACTTACCATGGGTCCCAGAGCATATGTTTGGTTGTTATATTTTGTAAGGTAATCATGCAGGCCATATAGACCTCCACCGATAGGGTGAGTATGAGTAACAGCTATTAAAATGCGAAGGACATTACTAATTAACACAACATAGTTACCATGGGTCGCAGACCAAGAGCAGATGTCTTATTATTATATTTTGTATGGGTAATCATCAAGGCCGTATAGACCTCACCAAATAGGGGGAGTTACAGAGATTAAAGTGCTAAGAATGGTAGTACTTAAAACACAACCTCGTTAAAATAGGTAGCAGACCACATGTCTTATTATTATAATTTTTCAGGGTAATCTGGCAGGCCATATAGAACTCCCCCGATAGGGGGGGGGGACAGGGATTAAAGTGCTAAGAAAAGTACTAATTGACACAAGCTAGTTGGGTCCAAGAACGCATGTTTGATTATTAGAATTTATTAGGGTAATTATATATCTAACAAATCTATCTATTTCTCTTCTATCGATTCTATCTAACTATCAATCTATGTATATCTATCTATCCTATCTATCACTATCATTCTATCTTCTGTCCGGGATGTTTTGAGACAGCCACTTTGGGAATGTTAGTTGATTTAGACCCATTATGGCTTAAAAACAGACTGTGCATCAACTATGTAACTTTCCATGGGTGCATGGGTGTTTTTTGGTGATTGTAGATGTGTAACATATTTTGGGGGTCAAAGTTAGAAAAAGTGTGTTTTTTTCCATTTTTTCCTCATATTTTATTATTATTTTTTTAGTAAATTATAAGACATGATGAAAATAATGGTATCTTTAGAAAGTCCATTTAATGGCGAGAAAAACGGTATATTATATGTGTGGGTACAGTAAATGAGTAAGAGGAAAATTACAGCTAAACACAAACACTGCAGAAATGTAAAAATAGCCATTGTCATTAAGGGTAAGAAAATTGAAAAATGGTCCGGTCATTAAGGGGTTAATAGCTGCCCTTCCAAGGCTATCAGCCACGACTCATATGTATGTGCTTAACCTTTTTCTTAAAATTTCCAAAAAAAAGTCTTTAAATCATTATGCTAGTGTAATCTAATTGTATTTTCTATCAGGCCTGTGTCTAACTGTCTATCTGACTTACACAGCATACTGTTGTTATAATTGCTGCCCTACGTAGCAGACAGCCAGTGCGACCACTCATAGAGTCATATTTGCGTTGCACTTCTTAACATACTTTTAATATTAAAATCTAAAATATTTTGCTAGTGTAATGTAACTTAATTTTCTATCAGTCCTGTGTTTTTGTCACTTACACAGCATACTGTGTTAAATTGCTGCCCTACCTACCATCCACGACTCATATCTGCCAGCCTGTCTGCCAGGCCCAAGTAGCCAATTAGTGGCACCAATCACAATTCTTGTAACAGTAATAAAAAAAAAAAAACATAATTTTTTGGACTGCAAATATTCAGTCTCCTAGTGCCATTGAATTTCATTTACCTCCTGCCTGCCACTGCCAGCCTTTTGTGCCAGGCCGTCTAGCCAACTATTTACACCAATCATAATTGTTGTCACAGTCAGACAGTATAGTTATTAATTTAAATAAAAAAATTTTTTAGTGTTGATCTTAATCCTCAGTTTGCTCGTGCCTTTGAATTGCACTTTTCTACAGCCTTTACTTTTCTACAGCCTCTACTTTTCTAGGAAGACTGGGCCAAGGTTGGATTGTAGTATTTGGTTAGGCTAATCATGATGGCCATGTAGACCACCACCACCGAGAGTCCTGGAAGTAACAGGGATGATGAGATGAAAGAGCTAAGAATAGTAGAACTTGAAACAACAGAGTTAGCCATGGGTGTTAGTGCAAAACCGCTTGGCTTTTTTTTGGCTTTGGGTGCGGCTATTCATGCAGGCCATATAGAGCTGACAACATTTGGTGTCGTATCAGCTATTAAACTAATAAGAACAGTACTACCAAAATACAGCCAATGAAGGGCCTTAGGAAGACTGGGCCAAGGTTGGATTGTAGTATTTGGTTAGGCTAATCATGATGGCCATGTAGACCACCACCACCGAGAGTCCTGGAAGTAACAGGGATGATGAGATGAAAGAGCTAAGAATAGTAGAACTTGAAACAACAGAGTTAGCCATGGGTGTTAGTGCAAAACCGCTTGGCTTTTTTTTGGCTTTGGGTGCGGCTATTCATGCAGGCCATATAGAGCTGAAAACATTCGGTGTCGTATCAGCTATTAAACTAATAAGAACAGTACTACCAAAATACAGCCAATGAAGGGCCTTAGGAAGAATGGCCAAGGTTGGATTGTAGTATTTGGTTAGGCTAATCATGATGGCCATGTAGACCACCACCACCGAGAGTCCTGGAAGTAACAGGGATGATGAGATGAAAGAGCTAAGAATAGTAGAACTTGAAACAACAGAGTTAGCTATGGGTGTTAGTGCAAAACCGCTTGGCTTTTTTTTGGCTTTGGGTGCGGCTATTCATGCAGGCCATATAGAGCTGGCAACATTCGGTGCCGTATCAGCTATTAAACTAATAAGAACAGTACTACCAAAATACAGCCAATGAAGGGCCTTAGGAAGACTGAGCCAAGGTTGGATTGTAGTATTTGGTTAGGCTAATCATGATGGCCATGTAGACCACCACCACCGAGAGTCCTGGAAGTAACAGGGATGATGAGATGAAAGTGCTAAGAATAGTACTACTTGAAACAACAGAGTTAGCCATGGGTGTTAATCCAAGACCGCTTAGATTTATTTTTGTATTGGGTGCAGCTAATCATGCAGGCCATATAGAGCTGCCACCATTCGGTATTGTATCAGCTATAAAAATAATAAGAACTGTACTATCAAAATACAGACAATGAAGGGCCTATGAAGACTGAGCAAAGGTTGGATTGTAGTATTTTGTTCGGCTAATCATGATGGCCATGTAGACCGCCCGTAACAGGGATGAAAGTGCTAAGAATAGTACTAATTGAAACAACAGAGTTAGCCATGGGTGTTAGTCTAAGACCACTCGGCTTTTTTTTGGGTTTGGGTGCAGCTAATCATGAAGGCCAGATAGACCTGCCACCATTTGGTGTTGTAACAGGTATGAAAATGCAAAGAACAGTACTACTTAACACAACCTACTTACCATGGGTCCCAGAGCATATGTTTGGTTGTTATATTTTGTAAGGTAATCATGCAGGCCATATAGACCTCCACCGATAGGGTGAGTATGAGTAACAGCTATTAAAATGCGAAGGACATTACTAATTAACACAACATAGTTACCATGGGTCGCAGACCAAGAGCAGATGTCTTATTATTATATTTTGTATGGGTAATCATCAAGGCCGTATAGACCTCACCAAATAGGGGGAGTTACAGAGATTAAAGTGCTAAGAATGGTAGTACTTAAAACACAACCTCGTTAAAATAGGTAGCAGACCACATGTCTTATTATTATAATTTTTCAGGGTAATCTGGCAGGCCATATAGAACTCCCCCGATAGGGGGGGGGGACAGGGATTAAAGTGCTAAGAAAAGTACTAATTGACACAAGCTAGTTGGGTCCAAGAACGCATGTTTGATTATTAGAATTTATTAGGGTAATTATATATCTAACAAATCTATCTATTTCTCTTCTATCGATTCTATCTAACTATCAATCTATGTATATCTATCTATCCTATCTATCACTATCATTCTATCTTCTGTCCGGGATGTTTTGAGACAGCCACTTTGGGAATGTTAGTTGATTTAGACCCATTATGGCTTAAAAACAGACTGTGCATCAACTATGTAACTTTCCATGGGAGTTTTGACAGGGATCCCCCTCCAGCATGCAACAGTCCAGGAGTTAGTACCCTTGAAACAACTTTTCCATCACTATTGTGGCCAGAAAGAGTCCTTGTAGGTTTTAAAGTTCGCCTGCCTATTGAATTCAATGGCGGTTTGCTTGGTTCGCGCGTTCGCGAACAATGCCGGAAGTTCGAGTCCGCGGTTCGCGAACCGAAAATTTTAGGTTCGCGACATCACTACCCAACACCACATTAGTCCAACTGCACTAAATCTGAAGTAAGTTAGGAATACTTTACATTCATATGTTCTTCACATAGAAGAAAATGTTCTTTTGTTCTTTATATACAGTATACATATATATATATATATATATATATATATATATATATATATATATATATATATATATATATATAGGGAGTGCAGAATTATTAGGCAAGTTGTATTTTTGAGGATTAATTTTATTATTGAACAACAACCATGTTCTCAATGAACCCAAAAAACTCATTAATATCAAAGCTGAATATTTTTGGAAGTAGTTTTTAGTTTGTTTTTAGTTTTAGCTATTTTAGGGGGATATCTGTGTGTTCAGGTGACTATTACTGTGCATAATTATTAGGCAACTTAACAAAAAACAAATATATACCCATTTCAATTATTTATTTTTTACCAGTGAAACCAATATAACATCTCAACATTCACAAATATACATTTCTGACATTCAAAAACAAAACAAAAACAAATCAGTGACCAATATAGCCACTTTTCTTTGCAAGGACACTCAAAAGCCTGCCATCCATGGATTCTGTCAGTGTTTTGATCTGTTCACCATCAACATTGCGTGCAGCAGCAACCACAGCCTCCCAGACACTGTTCAGAGAGGTGTACTGTTTTCCCTCCTTGTAAATCTCACATTTGATGATGGACCACAGGTTCTCAATGGGGTTCAGATCAGGTGAACAAGGAGGCCATGTCATTAGATTTTCTTCTTTTATACCCTTTCTTGCCAGCCATGCTGTGGAGTACTTGTACGCATGTGATGGAGCATTGTCCTGCATGAAAATCATGTTTTTCTTGAAGGATGCAGACTTCTTCCTGTACCACTGCTTGAAGAAGGTGTCTTCCAGAAACTGGCAGTAGGACTGGGAGTTGAGCTTGACTCCATCCTCAACCCGAAAAGGCCCCACAAGCTCATCTTTGATGATACCAGCCCAAACCAGTACTCCACCTCCACCTTGCTGGCGTCTGAGTCGGACTGGAGCTCTCTGCCCTTTACCAATCCAGCCACGGGCCCATCCATCTGGCCCATCAAGACTCACTCTCATTTCATCAGTCCATAAAACCTTAGAAAATCAGTCTTGAGATATTTCTTGGCCCAGTCTTGACGTTTCAGCTTGTGTGTCTTGTTCAGTGGTGGTCGTCTTTCAGCCTTTCTTACCTTGGCCATGTCTCTGAGTATTGCACACCTTGTGCTTTTGGGCACTCCAGTGATGTTGCAGCTCTGAAATATGGCCAAACTGGTGGCAAGTGGCATCTTGGCAGCTGCACGCTTGACTTTTCTCAGTTCATGGGCAGTTATTTTGCGCCTTGGTTTTTCCACACGCTTCTTGCGACCCTGTTGACTATTTTGAATGAAACGCTTGATTGTTCGATGATCACGCTTCAGAAGCTTTGCAATTTTAAGAGTGCTGCATCCCTCTGCAAGATATCTCACTATTTTTGACTTTTCTGAGCTTGTCAAGTCCTTCTTTTGACCCATTTTGCCAAAGGAAAGGAAGTTGCCTAATAATTATGCACACCTGATATAGGGTGTTGATGTCATTAGACCACACCCCTTCTTATTACAGAGATGCACATCACCTAATATGCTTAATTGGTAGTAGGCTTTCGAGCCTATACAGCTTGGAGTAAGACAACATGCATAAAGAGGATGATGTGGTCAAAATACTCATTTGCCTAATAATTCTGTACTCCCTGTATATATATATATATATATATATATATATATATATATATAAAATTATTTTTTGTAAAAACATAATTTATGCTTACCTGATAAATTCATTTCTTTCTTGTTAGTGAGTCCACAATCCATTACTTCAGACCATCCTGTAAAAACTGCAAAATCATAGGAATTCTAAAAAATGCCAGAAAAAACCTTGGTCTATATGCCAAGAAATTAAGTCCTTCCAAACATTATGAGAAATCTTCCTAGTTACAGGCTTATAAGTCTGAATTAAGGTTTCAATCACAGAGAAACGTCTAGGTCTAAGAACTAACCATTCAATTTATATGCCATCAAGTTCAGAGACTTGATATCCGTATGGAAAGCGAACCTTGAGAGAGAAGGTGTCAGCTTTTGAGATCGGTCCTGAAGTAGACCCAAAGGCTTGAATAAAGTGAATATCACATTCTAGCACACTGGATATATTCCTGGATGTGACCCCCAGAGACAACAGTCGCACTGGAGTAAAGGGTGAGTAAACAGGAAAAAACTCACATGCTGATAAGCTGATGATATATCCAACAGGTTGATCAGGCAAATGAAGGACAGTTAGGTCAGACGGTAATCACAAGACAATCTAACTTCATCAGGCAGGTTTAGACAGGCAGAGGTCATAGAGTTCAGGCAGGCTTAAAGCAGGTAAAGGTTAAGCAGGTTTAGGCAGAGCAGTTACTTGCAGGTAAGAGGATGGCCTCTATTTAACAAAGTCTGCCGGACCTGATCCAACAGTGCGGATCAGGTCCGCCAGACCTCGCTGAATGCGGAGAGCAATACGCAGCTCAGGTAGATAGAGGTTACTCACAGGTTAAGGCAGCTCAGGTAGATAGAGGTTACTCACAGGTTTAGGCAGTTCAGGTAGATAGAGGTTACTCACAGGTTCGGGCAGTTCAGGTAGATAGAGGTTACTCACAGGTTCAGGCAGCTCAGGTAGATAGAGGTTACTCACAGGTTCAGGCAGCTCAGGTAGATAGAGGTTACTCACAGGTTCAGGCAGCTCAGGTAGATAGAGGTTACTCACAGGTTCAAGCAGTTCAGGTAGATAGAGGTTACTCACAGGTTCAGGCAGCTCAGGTAGATAGACGTTACTCACAGGTTCAGGCAGCTCAGGTAGATAGAGGTTACTCACAGGTTCAGGCAGCTCAGGTAGATAGACGTTACTCACAGGTTCAGGCAGCTCAGGTAGATAGAGGTTACTCACAGGTTCAGGCAGTTCAGGTAGATAGAGGTTACTCACAGGTTCAGGCAGCTCAGGTAGATAGAGGTTACTTACAGGTTCAGGCAGTTCATGTAGATAGAGGTTACTCAGAGGTTCAGGCAGCTCAGGTAGAAAGAGGTTACTCACAGGTTAAGGCAGCTCAGGTACATAGACGTTACTCACAAGTTAAGACATTTAAGGTAGATAGATGTTACTCACAGAATCAGGCACCTCAGGTAGATAGAGTTTACTCACAGGTTGAGGCAGCTCAGATAGATAGAGGTTACACACAGCTTGAGGCAGCTCAGGTAGATAAAGGTTACTCACAGGTTCAGGTAGTTCAGGTAGATAGAGGTTACTTACAGGTTCAGGTAGTTCAGGTAGATAGAGGTTACTCACAGGTTCAGGTAGCTCAGGTAGATAGAGGTTACTCACAGGTTCAGGCAGCTCAGGTAGATAGAGGTTACTCACAGGTTCAGGCAGCTCAGGTAGATAGAGGTTACTTACAGGTTCAGGCAGCTCAGGTAGATAGAGGTTACTCACAGGTTCAGGCAGCTTAGGTAGATAGACGTTATTCACAGGTTCAGGCAGCTCAGGTAGATAGAGATTACTCACAGGTTCAGGCAGTTCAGGTAGATAAAGGTTACTCACAGGTTCGGGCAGCTCAGCTAGATAGAGGTTACTCACAGGTTCGGGCAGTTCAGGTAGATAGAGGTTACTCACAGGTTAAGACAGTTGAGGTAGATAGAGGTTACTCACAGGTTTAGGCAGCTCAGGTAGATAGAGGTTATTCACAGGTTCAGGCAGGTCAGGTAAATAGAGGTTACTCACAGGTTCAGGCAGGTCAGGTAGATAGAGGTTACTCACAGGTTTTGGCAGCTCAGGTAGATAGAGGTTACTCACAGGTTCAGGCAGCTCAGGTAGATGGAGGTTCCTCACAGGTTGAGGCAGGGAGAGATTAATGGAGCCATAGCAGTTGTGGTAAACAACAAACGGGTGCAGAGGATCCTCCAGCCCAAGAGTAAATAAGCTGTCTGACATCACTCAGCAACTGGGAAGGAAACCTACATCACATTGCCTAGCAATGTGATGCTACTGACGGCCACAAGGAGGGCCGCCTTACAGTGCCTCCCAACCAAGCTCCCATATTAGGACATTGCAAGGTTTGGAGGGATATGCAGTATGAAATGCTTTGATCAGTGCAGGGGCATGGATTTGATAAGCAGACTTCCATGATCATTCCCGATATAGGATATCTTTTCAAGTTAATCAAATAAAAAAGCTTATTGCCACAAAGCTTTGAGTACAGAATTCAACTGACCTCATATTCTGACTGACCAGAGACAACAAGAGGAGGAGGAGGTTTGGTTTTCTGTGAGAGCCTATAACAGACCTGAGGTTTCAAAAGGTATACATGAAACACTGGGTATACTTTCAGGTTTTTTGAAGAGCTATCCGGTAAGCTGATGAACACACTTAGTGTAGAATATGAAATGGTCCTATATATCAAAGACCAAGTTTGGCTGAAGGTTGCCTGAGACGAAGATATCTGGTAGATATCCAGACTTAATCTCCTCTACGATATTTGGGTGGTAACCTGCGTTTGCAGTCTACAAAGAAGTTATATCATCCAAAAGATTGTTGCAAGACTTGACGAATCTGATGTTAATCACGACGTAGTTCTTTGGTGCAATGATCAGCCACGGGTACAACTGTGTCTGAGCCTAAGATCTTCTCCATGATTCCCTAAAAGCCATAGGCAGCATAAAATGGGGAAGATTGCAATGAAGAATTTAGTTAAGAATTATAAGCTAGTTCGGCAAGAGGCAACAATAGGGACCAGTTTGACTTTTGAAGATCTGTGTAGTGTCGTAAGAAGGTCTCTAGAGACCCATTCACACCTTCAGATTGCCTATTGGACTGGGGAATATAAAAAATCAGAGAGTTCTCATGCAGTAGGCAAGCCAGGTAAAGGCACAAAATGAGCAGATATAGAGAAATGGCCAACCACTACCCATATGGTATTATGGCCTTAAAAGATGGGTAAGTCAGTACTGTAGTCCATAGATATTTGAGTCCATGGTTGGTGAGGAATTTGTAGGGGCTGAAGCAAATCAGAAGGCAATTGATTGGAGTCTTTGGTGGAAGAACAGGTTGAACAAGCAGCCATGAAATCTTGGGTATCCTTTCTTATGGATGGCCACCAAATATCTTGTTTCAGTCTTTTCAAGGTCCCTTTGAAGCCTGGATGCCCAACTTCATTGTTGTGTGAACATTGGAGTAGTTTGAGACAAAGTGCCATAGGTACCTTTAAACAGTTAAACTAGACTTTGTAAAGCCTTAACTTAAGGCTCTAACAACTAACCCCATATAGCTCGAGGCCACAGCCCTCGAAGGTAAGGGGGGGCTAACAAAGTCCATGCCCACAAGCATGAGTGACAGACACCCTGGGGATCTTCAGCTAGCAGACCTGTGAGGTGGGCACCCCCCCAGGGCTTATCCCCACCCATTAGCCTGACTTTCACCCTTATGGACTCTGCACTCCAAAAATTATAGGGCTGTGATCTCCCACAACTAGGAGATGGAGAAGATAAATATCTAAGGGGACTCCAGCCATTAAGGCACAGAGGTAATGAGCCCTACAGCAAACTGCTCTTTGGGGAGTTCCATACATTAATGGCTAAGGGCAGTGGCGTCACTAGGGGGGTGCGGGGGGTGCGGGCCATACCTGGGTGACACCCTCCAGGGGGTGACACCAAAAAAAAAAAAATTAATTTTATTGAAATTCAAAGAAATACAATGTTGAGATGCATAGATTATTTTATTAGAGGCTGGCATTTGTGAACATTAGTGGGACTGGGGAAGTTGTAGACACACAATTTTTTTGCCCCTTGAGCCAGTGCTGTAATTTCAACAAATAGTTTTCCTGGCTGCTTTTGCTTGTTTGTACTTTGCTCCTCCCCTGCCCAATTTCACTATGAATGTTGTGGGTGTGCCGTGGGGCTTGCAAAGTTGCGCTGCTAGCCTAAACCTGCCTGCCTATCTGTGCTCACTGCTCAGTGACATGCGGCCCAGGGCTGTGCACTGACAGACTTGGAACAGAGTCAGAGAGCAGAATATTCATAGTTTGCGCGCCTAAACCTTTTTTCAGTGATTTATTTTAGAGTGCTCTGTTTATCTTTCATTTGATGTTCGGCTGAGCCAGGGAGAAGCTCTAGGCATGAGCTTCATAATTAATGCAGTGCAGTTTACATATTTTGTATTTGTGTGTCTGAGTTTTTGTGTGTCTCAGTGTGTGTGTCTGAGTGTGTTTCTGAGTGTTTGTGTGTGCATCTGAGTATGTTTTTAAGTGTGTCTGAGTGTTTGTATGTGTGTTTGCCTGTGTTTTTGTGTGTGTCTGCTTTCTGGGGAGAGGGTGACTTTTAATGGCCTGATTGCCAAACACTCTGAACATTAGGGAATGGGCGGGAGGGGAAAAAACTTCCAGATGGTAGTCCCAAGGAGAAAGAGGCAGAACTTTGGATCCCTGGGTTTAAATCTGGCAAGTAAAAACCCTCCCCTAAACTTGCAACATAGTTGCTATACACAACCTAAGTTTCTGCATTTCCACTAGAGGGCCAGGCACTTAATTTCATTTCAGTACACTAGCTACTGTACCTTACTAGCATTTGATGTGTTTTTGGCAAAAAACATTTTAACCCTTACAGTTTCAAGTCATGCTAACTCATCTTCCGCAGTTTCAGCTTGTGCTTGAGCACAGCCTTTTACTTTCAACTTGTAATATATGACTTGTAATATATGCTCTAGTTCGCAGATTGTTAATTAACTAATCTAAATAAGTAACAGTAATTTTTTGGTTGACTGTCCCTTTAAGTATATGAAAACATGTTAAAGCATATTTATGCAATGTTTATTTTTAAGAAAGGTTTTTACCTATGTATTTACTGTAAATATTTCCCATTCCATTGTTCTGCACATAGCATAATATGTTCTATGTATTTTTTAATAGATATTCCTATATATATGTATCTATACCTATATATAATTATATATATATATATATATAAAATATATATATAAAATATATATATATATATATTATAGGTATACATTGTACCAAAATACCATCATATATATGTAGTAATAAGTATTTATGAATAAATATAACATATTCTGTTATTTGAAGAACATTGGAAAGTGAAATATTTATATTTCATGTTGGGTTAGCGTACATGAGAATATGTGATCGGATATGTGCGAGATTGAGGTGGGGTTTTTTTTCTTCACTTTTTTTCTCCAATGACTTCTATGGGGGGATATTTGAAAGCGCACGCAATATTCTAACTTTTGGGCTTTTGCGCTTGTCGGTTAGTGCGAGAGCAAAAATGTGTACTTTCAACTCATAATATGAGCGCAACCCAACCAGCTCAAAAAGCTTTTTTGTAGCACAATTAACGCTGGAGCGGGAGTGATAATTAGTGCTCGACTTGTAATCTGGCCCAAAATGTTTTATGAGCATGTAAATTAATATAGATTTATCAGCATAAAGAAATTACTAGCGATAAATGGGTTGTCTTGTGAAGGAGTATATGATTATACCTTTGACACTGGTAGCCTAAACCTGGCAATTTATTTTTTCTTGAGATTTGTATTAATAAAGTTTTAAGGGTAACCACAGCTGTCCAAGTGTTACTATGATTAGGCTGACCATATTGCCGCTTTAAAAAGGGACACATATGAAAAATACATGTCAGGGTTCTTATACAAAACATTTCTTTAAACAGCCCTGATGTATGTATTTTTCATATGTGTCCCTTTTTAAAGCAGCAATATGATCACCCTAACTATGATAGGGATATTATGATAGTGTTACTATGATAGGGTTACAATGTGAGGGTTACTATGATAGGGTTACTATGCGAGGGTTACTATGATAGGGTTACTATGATAGGCTGACCATATTGCCGCTTTAAAAAGGGACACATATGAAAAATACATATGTCAGGGTTCTTAAACAAAACATTTCTTTAAACAGCCCTGACGTATGTATTTTTCATATGTGTCCCTTTTTAAAGCGGCAATATGGTCACCCTAACTATGATAGTGTTACTATGATAGGGTTACTATGTGAGGGTTACTATGATAGTGTTGCTATGATAGTGTTACTATGATAGGGTTACTATGATAGGTTTACTATGTGAGGGTAACTATGATAGGGTTACTATGATAGGGTTACTATAATAGGGTAAATATGATAGGGTTACTATGATAGGGTAACTATGATAGGGTTACTATGAAATTGTCACTATGATAGTGTTACTATGATAGGGTTACTATGTTAGGGTTACTATGATAGGGTAACTATCTATGATAGGGACTATACTATTTAGGACATCCAGAGCTTAAGGAGACTTAGGGAACAGAGAAGAGCAGCGACATGCAATCAATTAAACAAGAGCTACAGACCCATGACTTGGAATCATAGTAAGCACATTGCACAAGAGATAAAACTCTCAAAGCATCCTGATATTATGTGACTAGAAAGCTAAACCTGATCTGTTCCGGTGTCAACTGCACATCGCAGAGCTGTGTCACTGACAGACAGGTGTATTGCTGTGACAAGGAGACGACCCTGTCATTTAGCAGATCAGCTGCACTTAGTGATGGAGAGAGCAGACATACAGTACATAACAAGTGAAAAAACATGTCTATCTGGGGGGCGGCTACATGCTGTCTTCTGCTACTACTTTCTGTTAGGCTAATAACACCTTTAGCATTAATGAAGAATACAAATGGATTGATCGTAGCAGAAAAGTGCTGAAATCTCCCTTTCCAACATAGAAACAAATACAGTAATTGAGCAAACATTTGCAACTAAAGCAGACAAATAAAACAGGTCTTCAGTTAAATATTTATGGACAATCAGGTGGTGCTTTCAAGGTGTCCTTATAGAAAAATTCAAATATATCTGAAGTTAAAAAAAAGTAGCTTAGATGACTCAAGAACTGCCCCTCGAATATTGGGAAGATTTAATAGGTAGATAAAGGAGACATGCTGAAGGTGTGTAAGGAAAAAGAGGCACATGGCTCCTGGGTCAAATGGTAAATGTATTTTTGGACATTTTATTGCAATGCAATAATCATGTCATCTATCATTGTGGCTCTGCCCAGATGGGCTTTTTCTGCTTTGTTGATTTTCCAGTGGTTGGGCTTCAGTGCTCTTTGGGACTAACTGTCTCCTAAAACATCTGTGTGCATCTTACTCTGGTGACCAAAATGTAGTTGTGACCTCAACACCTGTTTCCCAACCCCCAATTATGTAGCATTAAATTGTAAGCATTTTGGTTCAGCATGTCTCTACTTTGTTAGCAATATAGGAGACTTTATTTCTTTATTTCTGCAAGTTAAGAGCAAAGAATTTATTTGCATATGGTCGATACTTGCAATCAGGCACATTTATAAGCTGTAACTATTATCAGCCAAATCAATAACAGGGCAAAGAGGCACCAGGAAGCTGCTGGCGTCAATAATGGAAATGTGAAATGTTGCACAATTAGGTGATATAGGGCAGAGCAATAGGGCACTTGACTGTGGCCACATCTCTCTGTGCAGAATCAGTCTTCATATTGTATTCAGCAAATGTAAACTAAAAGTTTTTAGATATTGAGCACTGTCTCTGTAAGGAATTGACAAGATGAGATCATGATTACAGTTAATAGCATTCCAGCTCTGTACAGGGGCTTAGTCACTCTGATGGGTGGGTGAGTGTGTGTGTAAGGGGGGTAGAGGGTCTCTTGCCTCTTCTTCACCCAATTCATTTTGTCTGAAAGTCTGAGGTTTCACCTGTCATACAGGTAATTGTGTGAGTCCTTTAACTAAGACCTGTTGTCTTAGAATTGTGTCTCTTGTGACTCCTACATTGTGGCAGTAAATTCAGCCTTCCTATCAGTCACTCTGGCTTTGTAGATATCAGCGCATGCAGAACAGCCGTCAGGGTAAATTAGTGAGGTTACACGCTCCCAGTAATTATGTTTCTGCTGTATATACCCTGTGGATATGAATATTTATAAATCCACATCAAAGCTTTGCGTAAGATAAAGGCCAAATCTGAATAAGCAGCTTCAGCAATGAAGCCTTCACCGATCCCTCCCCCAGCTTCTCGGGATGAGGCTTTTGTCTTTGAGCAAAGCCCTTTGAGACCCGGTGCTGAGATGGGAAGGCTTGCTTCTGCATCACTAAGCTGTGCTGCTAATACAGGGAAAATCAACCTAGCTGGCTACAGCTACACAAAGCAAAACTCTGATGCCATGCAAAGCCCAAGGGTGCAACCAATGGAAAAGGACTAGAGGTAGACAACATGGTCTAAATGGAAGACTACATGGGAGGCTTAGCATAAATATGCCACAGGAAGGGGACAGTAGGATTTTGTGTATCTGAGCCACAATGCCAAAAAAAGGGGACCTTGGAGTTTAATATAATTGAGCCGTTATGCTACTCAAAATGACTGGACAGAGGTTTTGGTGTAATTGGCCTGTAAGGTCAAGCTTACTGATGGCGGAGGGTGATTTGATGGCCTGCAATGTTAAAGGGATAAGATTCAGATAGAGAATTCAATTTTAAACAACATTCCAATTGACTTCTTTCATCTAATTTGCAACATTCTTTAGATATCCTTTGTTGAAGAAATAGCAATGCACATGGGTGAGCCAATCACACAAAGCATCTATGTGCAGTCACAAATCAGCAGCTACTGAGCCTATCTAGATATGCTTTTCAACGAAGGATATCAACAGAATGAATTGCATGATCTTTCTGAATCATGATAGAAAACATTTTGGTTAACCGAGTTGCAATGCCAGTCACACATAAGGGCTAATAGATATGGGCAGACGATCTGCAATGCCAAACTCAAGAGTTGAGTGACTTTGTGTAGTTAAGTCACCATTCAATACCAATAAAAAAGATGGGATGCTTTATGAGGTATCCAAGGGCAAACACCATGTTCAGTTTAGATAACTGTATATGCATAACACACTGCAAACTTCCAGTATCTACATCCTAGGCTGATCATAAAGCTTTGCTTATTGTTAGGTTTTGAATTTTAATTAATTAAGTAGGTAGCATCTGTATCTGTTTAGTGATGTTGCTAATAAACCAGGGGGTAATGCCAGTGAGTCGTGCCCATGAGCAAACCTAATGTTACATTGGAAAATCTTTTGGGGTACCCAGTAATAAGTTGAAAAGTGTTGTCCAGGGCTTATGAAGTGCTTTTAGCTCAGGAATTTTAACCCCTTGAGTGCTAATGACGGCTCTGAGTCATTGCAGAGTTTCCCACTCTGGTGCCAACGACGGCTCAGAGCTGTCACTAGCACTCTCCCACCTTGAGGGAGATCTGGGGGCTCCCACCCGCTCCTACACCAGCGATCGGCCTGTATAGTGACAGGCATCGCCGGGGCTTCACATTTTGCGTGGTGACGTCACACGCAATGATGACGTCACTGCGCAATTTTATTTAAAAAAATACAATGACAAGTATACGGAAAGGGGGCATGCTTCTTAGAAGCCTGTATCTCAGGCATCTAAGCAGCAAAAAACCCCAAGACCCACCGTTGGAAAGGTAATCGCCTAACCTATCCAACGGTATAAGTCTTGGGGACCTGAAAAAAAAAAAAAAGCTTAGCACTCAGGTGGGAAAGTGCTTAACACTCAAAGGGTTAAAAATGAAAAATAGCCCTACAAATGTATACTAAACCCAATTCAGATAGAGTATGTAATTTAAGAAACGTTCTAATTTACTTTTATTACCAATTGTTATACGTTCTCTTGCTATCTTTATTTAAAAAGCAATATTGTAAAGCTTAGGAACCAGCCCGTTTTAGGTTCAGCACCCTGGACAGCAAGCATAACCCAGGTTCTGAACCAAAAATTGCCTGGCTCCTAAGCTTTACATTTCTGCTTTTTAAATAAAGATAGCAAGAGAACGAAGAAAAAATTATAATAGGAGTAAATTAGAAAGTTGCTTAAAATTGCTGCTCTATCTGAATCATTAAAGAATAAATTTGGGTTTAGTATCCGTTTAAGTATCAGGAATTTGGATTGAACAAAAACACAGTACTGGCATATGTAAAGTTTAGGGCAAATGATAATGAAAATGTACTGTCAATAAGCAATGAAAATAACAAATTGTAATTGCGTTGAAATAAAAAACTGTTTATCAGCACAAGTTAATAATTGAGGTATCCAGGGTATAGCAGGACCATAATGCCTTGCAAGAATCCAGAGCTCAGATGGTCCATACTGCAGTGGGAGAGGTATATCAATGCAATGTAAATATCAAGAGCTTATGAAAACGTTCAGAATTAATAATTTAGCTGAACCATAATACATTGCAATTGTCCAAAGTTTAGCAAAAACACATTTAATTAGACAGATCCAACATGTACTTTGTTATTATGTATCTGGCCCCTAAAATGATCAGAATACAAGGTGCACCACAGACTATGGGGTATATTTATCAAAGCTTCAATCTCAGTGCATTCGCCAGCGTCAATACGCTTTCCACACATCGGCAGATATCGCTGACGCGGATCCACATATGATCCCCTTATTTAGAAAAAAAACCGTCAAAAACACGTGCGTGAAGTACGGCGCGGTGAGCATCGGACTGTTTTTAACTGTTGTTAACTTATTATGAAGATATAGAAGACCATCTCAAGCAACATTACTTGAGATTACATTACTTTTGAACTTTTATCAATCCTCAGATATCCTTTTTAGTAAAAATAGCGATACACATGTGCAAGCTAATCATATGAGTCATCTATGTGCAGTCATCAATCAGCAGCTACATAGTTTATCTGCATATGCTCTTCATCAAAGTATATTTAAAAAATGAAGAGAAATAAAACATATAAAAATATATATATAAAACAATAGAATAATTTACCACATTGCATGCTATTTATACATCATTCAACATATATTTTGCTTTCATGTCACTTTAAAATAATATTTAAATGAATACAGCTACACTATAATTTTAATTAAATATATATTTATTATGAAACAAGTTTAATTTTTTTTTAAAAGAACTAAAAAATGTTATTAAATGTTTTGCATGGCCTCCTGTAGGCCCCGCACAGCTGTGGTGACAATTTGTAGCCCCTCCGCCAGTTGGTGGAATAGATCCGAAGGAAGGACTCTGTCTGTGTCCCCTGATTGCGATCTATAAAAAGACAAAATAAAATATGTTCTACAAATTCATTATCAAGATACAATTGTTAAAACCTAATATTAAGTTTTCTTACATTCTACTCCAGCCACCTCCTCATCTGGCGGCGCCGGCGGGAAGGCTGGGGCAGAATCCTCCCCCGGTACTTGGTTGTCCGTCAGAGATGAAGCACAAACACAAATCATTGTTAGTATGAGGAATATGTAACAAGGCCTATATTATACACATCATGGTTGTTTAAAAACTCGTACAAACATTTTAATTCTAAAAACACAATTCATTACATTAACCTGCATCCCGAATGAAGCTGTAGAAACATCCATTTTTAATGTTAAATACTGCAAACATAGTATTATACTTGAAAATTACCTTGGTTATCAGGGACGTCCACATCTGTCCCTGACTCATCCTCTAGATGACCCTCAAGCAGTGTCAAACTGTCAATGGCAGCGGGGGAGAAGAGCGGTAGCTCCTTGGTGTCGCCATTGACACTGGCCTGACGTAACAGGGGGGATTCTGTCTCTTGACCGCCTGAGATATGTGAGCATATAAAGTTGTATGTCAAAATTAGAATCATGTGATATTTTTTGTGTGTGCAAAGTATCTGCAGCTTTAATGCATGTAATCTTTATTTCCTCTGATGAAAATAACAACCTATTTAAAATAATATATACTGTATATTTATATATATATATATATATATTTTTTTTTTTTTGTTTGTTTATTTCATGATTCAGATAGAGTGTGAATTTGCAATCAACCTAATTTACTCGTATTATAATTTTTTCTTCTTTCTATAGCTATCTTTATTTGAAAAATAAGGTATCTAAGCTAAGGAGGCAGCCAATTTTAGTTTCAGAACCCTGTACAGCACTTTTTTATTGGTGGTTGCTAGTGATGTCACGAATAGTTCGCCAGCGAATAGTTCCCGGCGAACATAGCATGTTCGCGTTCGCCACGGTGGGCGAACATATGCAATGTTTGATCCGCCCCCTATTCGTCATCATTGAGTAATACTTTGACCCCCTACCTCACAGTCAGAAGACACATTCCAGCCAATCAGCAGCAGACACTCCCTCCCAGACCCTCCTACCTCCTGGACAGCATCCATTTTAGATTCATTTGGAAGCTGCATTCTTAGTGAGAGGAGGGACAGTGTAGCTGCTGCTGATTTAATAGGGAAATTGATAGCTAGGCTAGTGTATTCAGTGTCCACTACAGTCCTGAAGGACTCATCTGATCTCTGCTGTAAGGACAGCACCCCAAAAAGCCCTTTTTAGGGCTAGAACATCAGTCTGATTTTTTTTTTTCCCTGTGTAATCTAATTGCAGTTGCCTGCCTGCCAAGCCACTTGCCCAGTGCCACCACTCATATCTGGTGTAACAGTAGTGTAAATTATAAAAAAAATGTTTTTTTTTATTGTGAAACATCAGTCTGCTAGTGTAATCTAATTGCAGTTGCCTGCCTGCCAGCGTGTGTACCAGGCCCACTTGCCCAGTGCCACCACTCGTATCTGGTGTAACAGTAGTGTAAATTTAAAGAAAAAAAAAAATTTTTGACTGTGAAACATCAGTCTGCTAGTGTAATCTAATTGCAGTTGCCTGCCTGCCAGTGTGTGTGCCAGGCCCACTTGCCCAGTGCCACCACTCATATCTAGTGTAACAGTAGTGTAAATTTAAAAAAAAAAACTTTTTTGACTGTGAAACATCAGTCTGCTAGTGTAATCTAATTGCAGTTGCCTGCCTGCCAAGCCACTTGCTTAGTGCCACCACTCATATCTGGTGTAACAGTAGTGTAAATTTTAAAAAAAAACTTTTTTGACTGCGAAACATCAGTCTGCTAGTGTAATCTAATTGCAGTTGCCTGCCTGCCAGCGTGTGTGCCAGGCCCACTTGCCCAGTGCCACCACTCATATCTGGTGTAACAGTAGTGTAAATTTAAAAAAAAAAAAACTTTTTTGACTGTGAAACATCAGTCTGCTAGTGTAATCTAATTGCAGTTGCCTGACTGCCAGCGTGTGTGCCAGGCCCACTTGCCCAGTGCCATCACTCATATCTGGTGTAACAGTAGTGTAAATTTAAAAAAAAAAACTTTTTTGACTGTGAAACATCAGTCTGCTAGTGTAATCTAATTGCAGTTGCCTGCCGGCCAGCATGTGTACCAGGCCAACTTGCCCAGTGCCACCACTCATATCTGGTGTAACAGTAGTGTAAATTAAAAAAAAAAAACTTTTTTGACTGTGAAACATCAGTCTGCTAGTGTAATCTAATTGCAGTTGCTTGCCTGCCAGCGTGTGTGCCAGGCTCACAGCGTACACTGTGCCCACTTGCCCAGTGCCACCACTCATATCTGGTGTAACAGTAGTGTAAATTAAAAAAAAAAAATGTTTTGACTGTGAAACATCAGTCTGCTTGTGTAATCTAATTGCAGTTGCTTGCCGGCCAGTGTGTGTGCCAGGCCCACTTGCCCAGTGCCACCACTCATATCTGGTGTAACAGTAGTGTAAATTTAAAAAAAAAAAGTTTTTGACTGTGAAACATCAGTCTGCTTGTGTAATCTAATTGCAGTTGCCTGCCTGCCTGCCAGCGTGTGTGCAATGCCCACTTGTCCAGTGCCACCACTCATATCTGGTGTTATAGTATTGTAAATTTAAAAAAAAAAACTTTTTTGACTGTGAAACATCAGTCTGCTAGTGTAATCTAATTGCAGTTGCCTGCCTGCCAGCGTGTGTGCCAGGCTCACAGCATATACTGTGCCCACTTGCCCAGTGCCACCACTCATATCTGGTGTAACAGTAGTGTAAATTAAAAAAAAAAAACTTTTTTGACTGTGAAACATCAGTCTGCTAGTGTAATCTAATTGCAGTTGCTTGCCTGCCAGCGTGTGTGCCAGGCTCACAGCGTACACTGTGCCCACTTGCCCAGTGCCACCACTCATATCTGGTGTAACAGTAGTGTAAATTAAAAAAAAAAAATGTTTTGACTGTGAAACATCAGTCTGCTTGTGTAATCTAATTGCAGTTGCTTGCCGGCCAGCGTGTGTGCCAGGCCCACTTGCCCAGTGCCACCACTCATATCTGGTGTAACAGTAGTGTAAATTTAAAAAAAAAAAGTTTTTGACTGTGAAACATCAGTCTGCTTGTGTAATCTAATTGCAGTTGCCTGCCTGCCTGCCAGCGTGTGTGCAATGCCCACTTGTCCAGTGCCACCACTCATATCTGGTGTTATAGTATTGTAAATTTAAAAAAAAAAACTTTTTTGACTGTGAAACATCAGTCTGCTAGTGTAATCTAATTGCAGTTGCCTGCCTGCCAGCGTGTGTGCCAGGCTCACAGCATATACTGTGCCCACTTGCCCAGTGCCACCACTCATATCTGGTGTAACAGTAGTGTAAATTTAAAAAAAAAAAACTTTTTTGACTGTGAAACATCAGTCTGCTTGTGTAATCTAATTGCAGTTGCCTGCCTGCCAGCGTGTGTGCCAGGCTCACAGTGTATACTGTGCCCACTTGCCCAGTGCCACCACTCATATCTTGTTTAATAGTAGTGTAAGTGTACATTTAAAAAAAAAAACTTTTTGGACTGTGAAACATCAGTCTGCTTTTTTGTGTCAGGCTCACAGCGTATACTGTGCCCACTTGCCCAGTGCCACCACTCATATCTTGTTTAATAGTAGTGTAAGTGTACATTTAAAAAAAAAAACTTTTTGGACTGTGAAACATCAGTCTGCTTTTTTGTGTCAGGCTCACAGCGTATACTGTGCCCACTTGCCCAGTGCCACCACTCATATCTTGTTTAATAGTAGTGTAAGTGTACATTTAAAAAAATAAAAACTTTTTGGACTGTGAAACATCAGTCTGCTTTTTTGTGTCAGGCTCACAGCGTATACTGTGCCCACTTGCCCAGTGCTACCACTCATATCTTGTTTAATAGTAGTCTAAGTGTACATTTAAAAAAAAAAAAGTTTTTGGACTGTGAAACATCAGTCTGCTTTTTTGTGTCAGGCTCACAGCGTATACTGTGCCCACTTGCCCAGTGCCACCACTCATATCTTGTTTAATAATAGTGTAAGTGTACATTTAAGAAAAAAAAAAAGTTTTTGGACTGTGAAACATCAGTCTGCTTTTTTGTGTCAGGCTCACAGCGTATACTATGCCCACTTGCCCAGTGGCACCACTCATATCTTGTTTAATAGTAGTGTAAGTGTACATTTAAAAAAAAATGACAGGCAGAGGTAGGCCACCCTGCAGGTGCCGTCGTGGTCGTGGTGCTGTGATTCCCTTTGGCCCTAGAATAATGCCCAGTGTTCAGAGGCCACGTACCATGAACTCGAAAAGTTCTGAGGACATAGTTGACTTTTTAACACAGGACACCCAATCTTCTATAGCTTCCGCTCCGAACCTTGACGCACCATCCTCCTCCAGCTTATCTTCGGGCAGCACCTCTCAAGTTAACACTCGCCCGCCTGCCGCCACCATCAAAACTAGTACCACAGCCGCTTCACTTGATCTGTCAGAGAAGTTATTTACACATCAGTTGGAAGAAATGAGTGATGCGCAACCATTATTGCCAGAGGATGTAGATAACAGGGATATGTCTCAGTCAGGCAGCATTACACACATGGAGGTACGGTGTGATGATGATGATGTTGTACCCACTGCGGGAGTTTGGTCTGTCACTGTGAAGCGGGTGTAACCCTTACACTACCTGATCGATACAACATCATACCTGATGTTTTAAAGCTCGTTATTCTAAACAATTTAGGAATGTTAGGTGATTTATGCCCTTTATGGATTAAAACCAGACTCTGCATCAACTATGTAATTTTCCATGGGAGTTTTGCCATGGATCTCCCTCCGGCACGCCACAGTCCAGGTGTTAGTCACCTTGAAACAACTTTCCCATCACTATTGTGGCCAGAAAGAGTCCCTGTAGGTTTTAAAATTCGCCTGCCCATTGAAGTCAATGGGGGTTTGCCCGGTTCGCAAACTTTTGAGGGAGTTCGCATTCGCAGTTCGCGAACCCAAATTTTTAGGTTCGCGACATCACTAGTGGTTGCCATTAAGCCACCAATCAGCAAAAACAACCCATGTTTTGAAACTAAAATGGCCTGCTACTAAACTTACATTCTTGATTTTCAAATAAAGATATAAAGAGAATGAAATAAAATGGATAGGATTACATTAGAAAGTAGATTAAAATGTAATGCTCTATCATGAAAAAAATATGTGGGTTCAGCGTCATTGAAATATACATAATTTATAAGTATAATACACAATATAATAAATGCTACTTACAGGCTCTAATGAGCGACTGTAGCGCCCTGTAGCGCTCCTTTTCGTGATGTTGAAGGTCCAAAAACCTTTGGAGGCAATTTTGACATGACCTTCGGATGCCAGACACTCGCTTCAACCGCCGCATCATCTCGTAGATGATGCAGTCCCTGTCCTCATGTCGAATGCCCCTCACTCCTCCAATCCTCCTCAGGAAATATTGGTCCATCCCGTAGACCAAAATTAACAATTCTCTGTCAGTAAAAATTGGAGGTCGCGCCATCTTGAACTTTCAATTACACTATCAATTCATTTTAAAGTGCAACACAACTATCCCAAGTAGAGAGCAATCTGATTGGTTATTGACAGTGGAAACAAATTATTAATGTTTGATTGGTGGATTATATTTATCATGTGTTCATGACCATTGCTATGTAATCCACATTGAAACTGTAATCAAATGATAAAATATGCGTCACCACTGACTGAGTTATGAAAAGTATATCCTGTAACAATATTTTTTTTTTCTCCTTCGCTAATGGTCCTTGTATAAAACAAATATGAATGTATATTTACTTAAATTAGTATATTGAATCAATGTTAACTAATTGGATTGATGAAGTTATTGATTATATAACAATAATAATTGTATTAAAAAAACAAGTTCATTTTAAAAATCACTTATCTGAACATTTAATATTATATGCGTCAACAATGACGGCCTTATGAATATGATGTACTAAAAGAATTGAATAACTGCGTCAATAAAGCTAATACTGTAACACATTTTAATTGATGATTGTATAATTTTTAACGGCTGATTGTTTACGTATTGACTAACTATAAAAGGGAAATGAAAATGGATTCTAATACGTGTTTCTTACAAAGCTTGTATGTGTTAGCTGAGTAACAGTAATTTTTTTTTTTGGCACGTTTTTTGGATTTTCTTTTTTGAACTGTATATGGCATCTTTGGAGACTGGTAAGACCAAACCCGGGCGCAATATACAGTTCAATTTTGAACAGTACAGGGTTTTAGTCACTAATGTTTTGGAGCACTATGATTTTATTTTTGGTTCAAAAGCCCAACAGTGTCTCTCCCCTGAAGGGGCACATGCAAAATCAGTGGACCACTGTAAGAAGAGATTCTCCGACATCAAGTGAATCTTGAAGGACAAGCTGACCAGGTAGAGACAGTCTGCACACATTACAGGCGGTAGCAAGCTGCATACAGCTGAGCTCTCTTCATATGAGACTCAGCTGATGGAGAAGTTGGGGGCAAATATGACGCTCGGTCTGTATTTGGTCAGGCATGATATTGACGAGGTGGCAGGTAATTAAAGTTCTATTACATGTGTTCTTCATGTCGCAAATGATTTTGTTTGAAATTATAGGCCTTTTGTTTTATTGATGTTATGATATATAATAACATTAATACTCATTTTTTTAATCTGTTTTCCAGCATCTACCAGTGCTGCTGCTGCTGCTGCTACAGCTGCTGCTGCCACTGATGGTGATGACACACTCCCATTGGACATCAGTATCCATACTGAATCCAGCCACAGCTTCTCCTCGGCAAGCACACAGCCTGACATTATGTACAGCACCCCTTAAGTAGCAAGCATTGGCTGAACAACAGGTATGGTTTTTAATGTTAGATTTTGTTTAATTAAAATGCTCTTACTCGTATGGTAAATTGATTTTTAACTCTGTATATACACATTTTTTTTCAGCTGAGGTATGAAGGGCTTTGGGACACCCTCCAACATCTTCGATCTCCTCCACAGGTAACAAAAACAAGATCAAACCTAAATGTTATGTGTGCTCATGTAAGAGGGACAGTCAATGTCATCATTTTAAAGTTATAATGGTATTACAGTATAATCACAGTATTAAACAAGAATGTTAAATTACATTGATTGTTGTTATATTCTGTGATTTAATTGTATCTCAAAGAATAGTATAGTCAAAATAAAAGATTCCTCATTTACATAGACCATACATTTTATATATACATTAAAAATGTGTCCTATTGTTGAATATTCTTCTTTCTATTATTATATTTATTTGAAAAATAATTTAAGCTTAGAAGGAATCACAGGATTGGATCATCACATGTGTTTCGCTTGATGATTGTTTGGCTACATTTAAACTCCAATCATCAAGTGCTACCTATGTGCTTAACAAAACACAGACCATCTCCTAAGCGTACATTTAAAACAATCTAACTAGAGAACAAAGAAAAATGTTAATTGGATTTATTTAGAAAGTTCCTTCAAATTGCATGCTCTATCACAATCATTACCCTTCTATTTTTAATAGAATATCCCTTTAACCTCTGCAAACATCGCCATTATCGCATGCACATACATATATATATCTATACTGATAAAGGGGATAATATCCCCGAAAACGTTACATTAAAGTGTTTTCATTGCTTGAAAAAGACCTGTGAGTGCAATCTTTCTTTGGAATATAGTGTTGTATCATTGCACCCAGGCAGATATCTTCAGGTATGTATATATATATATATATATATATATATATATATACAGTATATGCCTCAATTAAAACATAACTTTTTTTATTGTTAAAGTTTTTACATGCACGTCCATGTGGCTCAGAGCTAGATACTGAAGCTTCTCACAGCACCAGTGGAGCTTGCATCATGTCAGTAATTAATTAAAATTTTAAAAAGCTCTTTTGGTTCTCTTAACAAGTGCTGTGTTGAAAATGTTGGTGCACGGTGAATACTTAAATACACTTTTGAAACAGCTATAGCTTTTATTAGAAGCACTTTTGTTACTACATTTATATATCAAAAATTAAAATGCTGTTATTAAAAAAAAAATGCATTAATTTGGATTCAAAACTTTGATGGAATATCTGTTTAAGATAACATTAACTATTGGAATTGTGCATGTTAAAATACAATGCCTTACATTTATAATCTCAATCTGAATCATGGAAGCTATATGTTTACTTTAATATGCCTTTAATCTTTCACTTTACATTACGTGTGATTATAATATTTGTATTTTCCCATTTCTTTACATACCGGACATGCACACAATGTATCTGATGAAATCGCTGGTTGTGTTCGAGAGATGAGATCAATTGTGGAGGAGTCCATGGGAGAGACTTAATATCCGGAATCCCAGGAGCAGGGAATCTCCCAGGGAACATCGGATATGGAGGTTCTCATTTGTGCTGCCCCTCCTGCCCCAGAAGTCCTAGCCTCTCTGGATCATTGTGCCCCTCCTGCACCTGCTGCTCGTGCCCCAGCAGATCATGGCCATGCTGATCCTGGCCATGAACTGCCTCAAATCAATGATTATGAGGCAGTTCGTAAAATGTTAAATCTGGCCAGGCAGTACAGGGCTGATCACCATGAGTTGCATGGGGCATTGAGATTATCTGTCGAGCAACAGGGGCAGATATTAGAGAGGGGCATTCAAGTAGGTAGGGAAAGATTAGATTTAGAGAAGAAAAGACTGAGAATAGAAAGAAAAAAAATATTTTTAGAGAGGGAAAGATTTGTATATGAAAGGATGAGGGATAGTGAAAGATTAGATTTGGAGAGGGAAATAGATTCATATCAAAGACAGAGGGATAGTGATAGGCTAAATTATGATAGGGAGAGGTTATAAGTAGACAGGGCAAGGGTAGCTGTAGAGCAGAGGGAATTACATCATCGGGAGAGGGCAGACAAAGACAACAGGCATTTTAATAGAAACCTTTTTATACTCATTAGTGGCCGGTCAGCAAGGGAGAGATCTCCCCCACAGTGTCCCCATGCCTCTAAGCAGGCTAAAGATTAGAATGTTTTTGTTTTTTATATCAATTGATTTAAAATATAATTTATATTTATTTTTTTCTTATGTATGTCAGTTGTCTTATATTTTTTATTCTTTTCAGAATATATAAATAAAATATATTCTGAGCTAATAAATGTGTTTGTTATTATTTTATTCACATAATACAAATGTTACAAATGATTGTTGATCAAATTCAATGCATGGGTAAGATATATTTTTCTCTGCTTATTAAAGTGTCAATCTATACCATATTTTTTTTTTTTTTAAGTTTAAAAAAAATTCATTCCTTATATAGTCCCGACATTGGCATAAACAACTCACTTCTATTAAAAGGTACATGAATCAATAATTTTATTTTCAGGAGTCATAACTAGCATATGATAGTAAAGTAATTTGAAATTTAATTAGATTGTGTAAATTTATTAATTGTTATGTTTCCTTATTTTAAAAATATATCGCTTTTTCATTAAAGGGACACTGAACACCAAAATTAGTTTTAATACTCAGATAGAGCATGAAATAGTAAGAAAATATATCATTTTTTAATATTAACAATTTATATTTGTTCTCTAGCTATCTTTATTTGAAAAATAAAGCATCTAAGCTAAGGAGAGCGGTCATTTTTGGTTCATAACCATGGACAGATGCGATTTTCCACAAATCATCCAAAACTACCCAGGTTGAGAACAAAAAATGTCACATCTTTAAATATTACAATCTTGTTTTTCAAATCCAGATAGCAAGATAATTATGATGAATTGCTGATACGTAAATGTAGAATTTTTGATAACTTAGTGAGAGGTTCAAATAGTGTCGATTAGGAGAGCGAATGAACAGAATTCCGTTCGAATACCACTGTTTTCAATTTGAAGAACACAAGCATCGTTCTGCGTCGGATTGAGATCGCGGGATCGTACATTACGTCACAAATTTCAACATTTGCCATAATTTGATAACTATGGCAGATCATTCTCCCGACAAATACGACACGGAATTTAAGCGTATTTTCAGTTGACACTGATAAATAGGCCCCTATGTGTAACTGAGCCATTCAAGGGATTTTATATATTATAACCTTTGCTGAATGATCCATGCACCTCTGATTGCAAATATGAAAAAACTAGATGGGTTTGCAAGTATCTAAGGCAGGGGTATCAACCTCATTGTATCCGGGGGGGGGGCACTATTTTCAAATGTGCTACGTTCTCTTGGTATTCATCGTTGAAAAATAATATGCACATATCCTACACTAGTTGTAGCTAGCTGCTGATTGGTGCCTGCACTTATTTGTCTCTTGTGATTGGCTAACTAGATGTGTTCAGCGAGCTACCAGTAGTGCAATGCTATTTTTTCAGCAAAGGATAACAAGAGAATTAAGCAAATTTGATAATAGAAGTAAATTGGAAATATGTTTAAAATTGTATGTTTTATTCAAATCATAAAATAAAATTATTTTCTTTCCTGTCCCGTTAATGTTAATAGAATTGTAGGCTGTATCAAAGTTTTAAAAAGATTTTTTTTTATACAAGATTGTTTGTGTTTATTATGTGTTTGTTTGTGCAGTAAAAAGTGAATATTATATCCAATAGTTTTTATGTGGTTTTATTATTTTAATAGGTCATTGATTGAGATTTTTTTTTACTTTTTTGTTGGTAATTTATTGTATTGGTTTTTGTTTTAGTGGAAATTATTGGCTCAGTATCCAATACACTAGATTCCCTTTTCTACATAGTATAGTATGTTGGTATCCAAATGACCTCCATACTTGAACAACAAAACTTGCCCCTTTTTTCTCCCAGCAAGTACCTCTTTCTACCATGTGAGGAGGGAACTTATATGGACATTGTGAAGCATTTGCCAGGTGGGAGAAGTGTGTGGCAGTTTCTCAATAGACATAGGATGTAACTTTACTGTAAATACCACTCTATGGGGCTGATTTATCAAGCTCCGAATGGAGCTTGATTCCCCTGTTTCCACACAAGCCTTCAGGCTCGCCGGAAACAGAAGTTATGCAGCAGCGGTCTAAAGACTGCTGCTCCATAACTTGTCCGCCTGCTCTGAGACCGCGGATAGAAATCAACACGATTGAATACGATCGGGCTGATTGACACCCCCTGCTAGCGGTCGATTGGCCGCAAATCTGCAGGGGGCAGCATTGCACCAGCAGTTCACAAGAACTGCTGGTGCAATGATAAATCCTGACAGAGTATGCTGTTGGCATTTATTGATGTATAGCGGACATAATACGTTACATTGAATCATGTCCGCTCACACTATAAAAAAATATACCCCCTATATATGATTGCCAGGAAGATTTCTATCAGTCTCTATGTGGCTGCCTGGAAGGAAAAATCACTTTCCTTCACATATTTACCTATCCAGAAAGGGGTTATTTTTATGCAGCAGTCAAGGGTTATTACTGCTCCATACTTGGCACCCTGGAAGGAGTTAATCACTGATCTATATGTCACTGGCAGGATGAGGTTAAAGGGTTAGTGATTCAGATAGAATATACAATTTTAAACAACTCTCCAATTTACTTCTATTATCAAATTTTCTTTGTATTCTTGTTCTCCTTTGTTCTCCTTTGTTGAAAAACAGGAAGGTAAGCTCAGGAGTGTGCACATGTCTGCAGCACTATATGGCAGCAGATTTACAACAATGTTATACATTAGCAAGAGCACTAGATGGCAGCACTGTTTCCTCCATGCATGTGAACATTACAAATAGAAAACCCCCACAAAAAACCCTAATCTGCTGCGCAAAGCCCATGATGTCTTCTCCTCAAAAAGTGTCCATGAATATCCGAATATTTCATATTGCGAAAAAAAATTGGATCGGAAAATGTTCTAATTAGTTATAAATAAAAAAATTATCTATATATGTGATGATTTTGGACAGATATATCTATTTATAGCGAGATATGTATATGAAATATATGTCTAGATATCTCGTGGTCTATATGCAAAATCCCTCTGAGATATTGTTTGATGTGCATAAATGTCTGTGCGTGTTATGGAGCGAATGTGATCAGGGCCGGCGTTTTGTAGTAAGCAGTATAGACAGCACCCTTAGGGTGCACCAGCAGAGGGCGCTGAGAGGGCTCCCAACTGCCTTTGAGAAAAAAAATATTATTTTTATTTAATTTTTTTAATTTTGATCTCACTTGCAACTAAACTTATTTTACTAAGTCCAAGATTCCTGAGTGACACCGCACAGTGACCTGGCTGGCTGGCCCAGCTGCCCGCTCCGGCTATTATTGCTTTTAACTTTAATGTTGGCACCGTGGTGGTCTGTTGTCAGACTCAGAGTCATAGAGTGGAGGACTGAAGCACGACGAGGCGGAGCTCACTTGCCTTGCGCAGCTGCTGCGCTGCCTGTCGCTAACAGTGGCTGCCTGAGTCCTGACGTCACTCACTCTGAGACTGAGAGGGGGAAATCTTGCGGGATGACACAGCAGGCTCACACACTGTCTGCAGCAGCAGCAGCACCATCCATCCATCTGAGCCACGTGAGGTGGTGACTGAGTGAGCCTGCACGCTGCCTGCAGAAGACAGTCGACGAGTGAGGAGCATCTGAGCAGGTAGGAATGGTGGCAGCACTGGTGGGGGTCTCTGAGGAGAGGTCCGGATGCTGGACCCGGCATTTCTTGGAATGGAGGGGCTCTATGAAGAGGGGCATTTGAATTTCTACTAGGATGGGGCCTGGGGGGTCTCTCTGACTCTGATGGGGCCGGAGCGGCTGCGCACACACAGTATGAGTCAGTGTGGGTGTCACTTATTCAATTAAAAATGACTTCACGTTTGTGATCTGAGCTTTTTAAATTCTGACTCTAGCGATTCAGAGTTCTTGGGGTACACAGACTAGAATAGTATTCGAAACCTTAAAGTCTCTCTTCATTTGTTAATGACACTGATGATTCTATTATTCTGTTATAGTTTATTAAATAGTTTACTACACCATTTGATTCAGAATATTTTTTTTCTTGTTTTCCTCTAAAAACTAGGTGCGTCTTATGGAGCGAAAAATATGGTAAATCCATGTTTCTTAATGTATGTGTCTGTATTGTCCATATAAAATCCCTTCGTCTGCTTTTTTTTTCTAACACCAGCGATCTCATATCTTTGAGACCTTATAACTTTTGTGTGCAATATATTTTTTAAATAAGTTTTAATAGACAATGTTAATATGAATGTAGCTGTACTTTGTATAGTATTTTTGAAGTGTTTTGTAAACCTTTTATGTTGCACAAAACTGTTAACTACAGCAGAAAGGATTGTGCGTAAAAGGCGAATGCACGCACTAACACGATTTTTCAAGATTTGTAATAGCTGAGCAATTGAAATTGATTGCGAAAAGACCATATCACGCACAGAAAACGAATAACTCGCGACTTGTAATGTTGTGAGCTCTGCCAAGTGCACTGGGTTTTAAAGGAACACTGAACCCAATTTTTTTCTTTCATGATTCAGATAGAGCATGTAATTTTAAGCAACTTTCTTATTTACTCCTATTTTCTTCATTCTCTTGCTATCTTTATTTGAAAAAGAAGGCATCTAAGCTAAGGAGCCAGCTAATTTTTGGACAGCACTTGTTTATTGGTGGGTGAATTTATCCACCAATTAGCAAGAACAACCCAGGTTGTTCACCAAAAATGGGCCGGCATCTAAACTATCTTACATTCTTTCTTTTCAAATAAAGATATCAAGAGAATGAAGAAAATGTGATAATAGGAGTAAATTAGAAAGTTGCTTAAAATTGCATGCTCTATCTGAATCACGAAATAAAAAAATTGGTTTCAGTGTCTCTTTAACTACAGGGTGCTCCACAAACAGGTACATGACTGTAAGGGATTTACTGTGACCTGACCTGAAGGATTATTCTGTACAGTATAATAGTCCTTCTATTTGTCTCCCTACTGGAGAGCATTTATATAACATTAAAGCAGATAAAGTTGGCATGAGGAGAGCAAATTACAGGGAAAAAAGAAAAGAATCAGCATGGAGCGTGCATTTCATAAATTGGCTTTAAGGAAGATATTACAGTTCTGCTGTCTCCGTCTCAGGCTGCTATTACTAATAATCCCTTAATGAAAATAACTTTCCTTCCTTCACTCCAGGACACAAACAAAGTGCAAAGTATTGAAGGAGCGGGCAGCATTGTTATTCTGTTTGTAAATGCGGCTCGTTTGGAGTCATTCTGTGTGGTACAGAGCAGGTGATGATCTAACAACCATGAAATGGTTGTGGACAAAACACTCAGCCTTAATCGGTGTCCTTCCCAGCAGCTGAAATCTGGAGATAAGAACCTGCAGAATTATTACCACTCGCAATATTACTCATCTAGACGACTGAGCAAAAAAAGTGCCAGTTTGTTAAGAGATACAGAGAAAACTCAGATACTGGATGCTGCACTCAGAGTGGTTGATTGGCTCTGAATAGGGGGTATAAAGAAGATTACTGGCACTGAACACTGGGTATAGAGAGGTTTACAGGCTCTGGATACTAGGCACAGAATGGTTGACTGGATCTGAAAACTAGGAATAGAAGGGCTTACTGGTTCTTATTACTGGGCACAGAATGCTTTACTGGATCTGAATAATGGACATACAGAGGCTACTGGCTCTGGATACTAGAGGGGGTGTCTGACTCTTGATACCGGGCGTAAAAAGGATCAGTAGCTCTTGGTGCTAGGCAAGCAATTCATTCTACAGTCAGAGGTTGAATGGCTGTAAATACTTGGCACATAAAGGGAGCTGGCTCTAAATACAGCACACTAAAGGTGATAGCTCGCTATGGATTCTGGGTAGAGGGAAAGAGTCTGACTCTTGGGCACAGATAGGTCGACATCTCTAATACTTGGCACAAGGAAACTGGTTCTGAATACTAAGATTTAAAGTGACAATTGCAAAAAAAGATTATTGCACTGTTGTTTGTATAGAACAATGGAGATGATCACAATATTGCACTTGTTTACAAAAGATAAAGATTTCAGAACTTCAGTCAGTATTGTGCTTATCAGTGAGCACAATCCCAAAATGCTTCTGACATTAATACCCCTAAAAATGATTACCTCCAGGAAAACAACACAGAATCATTATTGGTGTTGTTAAACGGGCATTAAAGGGACAAAAAAAAACAATTATTTTCTTTCATGATTCAGATAAAGCAGCAATTTTAAGCCACTTTGTAATTTACTCCTATTATACATTTTTCTTCGTTCTCTTGCTATCTTTATTTGAAAAAGCCCATTTTAGGTTCAGCACCTTGGTAGTGCTTGCTGATTGGAGTATACATTTAGCTACCAATCAGCAGACACTACCCAGGTGCTGAACCAGAAATTGGTCAGCTCCTATACTTACATTCCTGCTTTTTTAAATAAAGATACCAAGAGAACAAAGAAAACTTGATAATAGGAGTGAATTAGAAAGTTGCTTAGAATAGAATGCTCTATCTGAATGATGAAAGAAAAAAATGTGGGTTTTGTGTTCCTTTAATCTCTTTATTTTGTAATCTAAAAATGAAATACTCATATTATTGACAAACAAAATGGACGGGGATCTTGTGGGTTAAGCGATTAGGGCCTGTATGTTGATTGATCCCTTTAATAGTGTGTAGCAATGCTAATAAGTAACGTGTGCAAATCACCTGTGTGCTTCTAAACCATGGACATGTATGTGTGTCTCTGTGGGATGTTAACCGAGGGATTATGGGTAGTGGTGGTTGGAGTGTTAAAGGGACACTGAACCCAAATGTTTTCTTTCGTGATTCAGATAGAGCATGGGATTTTAAGCAGCTTTCTAATTTACTCCAATTATCAATTTTTCTTTGTTCTCTTGCTATCTTTATTTGAAAAAGAAAGTCCAGAACAATGGACAGCACTTGTTTATTGGTGTATGAATTTATCCACCAATCAGCAAGAACAACTCAGGTTGTTCATCAAAAATGGGCCAGCATCTAAACTTACATTCTTGCTTTTCCAATAAAAATACCAAGAGGATGAAGAACTTTTGATAATAGGAGTAAATTAGAAAGTTGTTTAAAATTGCTGCTTTATCTGAATGACAAAAGAAAAAATTTGGGTTCAGTGTCCCTTTAATTTCTCTAATTATTAATAATTATTAGTGCAAAAGTACTTATTTCTACTTTTTTAACTTTAATTGATTGGGCAGGTCACATTTGCATCTGGTAACGTTCCTAATATGCCAGGGGCAATGCCAGTGTGTTGTGTCCACAAACAAAACTAATGTTACATTTTGAGATTTCTTTGGAGTATTATGTAATAAGTTGAAAAGTGTTTCCCAGGGTTTATCAAGTCCTTATAGTAGTGAATTTGATAAGTTAAAAATAGCCCTGCAAATGTGTCATTAAAGGGACAGTCTACTCCAGAATTTTTATAGTTTAAAAAGATAGGTAATCCCTTTATTACCCATTCACCAGTTTTGCATATCCAACACTGTTATATTAATATACTTTTTACCTCTGTGATTACCTTGCATCTAAGCCTCTGCAGACTGCCCCTTATCTCAATTCCTTTGACAGACTTGCATTTTAGCCAATCAGTGCTGACTCATAAATAACTCTATATGGCAAACATGAACTAGTGCTGTCTAGCTGTGAAAAACTGTCAAAATGCACTGAGATAAGCGGCATCCTTCAAGGGCTTAGAAAGCATATGAATCAGGTTTAGGTTTTAACAAAGAATATCAAGAGAAAAAAAGCAAATTTGATGATAAAAGAAAATTGGAAAGTTGTTTAACATTGCATGCCCTATCTGAATCATCAAAAAATAAATTTGACTAGACTGTCCCTTTAAGTTTCGAGAATTTGGATTTAACAGAAACAAGGACTGGCATATGTAAAGCATAAGGCAATTTTTCACTGAAATAATGAAAAAAGTACTGCCAATAAACAACGAAAATGGCAAAATGACTATAATTATCACTCATACTATTGTGATCAACCACTATTGGCGAGATTACATATACGGCACAGGCTTCAGCACAACTGCTGAAACCTGCGTCGTCTGTAATTTCACCCTGCACATTGGGGAATTACATAAACCCTGCCGGCAGTTCATAAACTGCAATAAGTCGGATAAACTAGCGTTGCCAGTGACTTTTTAAAAAAAAAATTAAAATCTCCCGTAAAAGTCTAACCCGCCGCCCAAAAATAAACCCGACACGTCAAAACCCCTGTATCCGCAATCCCCCACATCGCTAGTATTTATAAAAGTATTAACCCCTAAACCAACAACGCAATATACCTAATTCAACCCCTAATTGGCTATTCACCCACATTACAATCTACCTAATAAAAGTATGAACCCCTAATTCACCATCCTCTACTTCGCAAAGTAACTAATTAAGCTATTAACTCCTAAACCGCCCACCCGCAACAACGCAAATAACCAATTTAATGACTAAGCCTTACCTCAACACCCCCTAAATTAACCCCAA
This sequence comes from Bombina bombina, assembly GCF_027579735.1. Classification (NCBI taxonomy): domain Eukaryota; kingdom Metazoa; phylum Chordata; class Amphibia; order Anura; family Bombinatoridae; genus Bombina; species Bombina bombina. Next base: position 278,504,161 of record NC_069505.1, read on the forward strand.
TTACCTAAAATAAAAAAATACTAAATTACAATTAAAATAAAAAAACTAACATTACTTTAAAAATAAAAATAAAATAAGATTAAATTAATCTAAAATTACAACAAATAAAAAAGTCTAACATATACAGAAAAAAATAAACCAAATTATCAAAAATAAAAAAATTAAACCTAATCCCTATGAAAATGAAAAAGTCCCCTAAAATAAAAACACCCCCTAATCTAAACTAAACTATCAATAGCCCTTCAAAGGGCCTTTTGTAGGGCATTGCCCTAAATTAAACAGCTCTTTTACATTCAAAAAATACTTAGTCCCCCCTAACAGTAAAACCCCCACCCAGCAAACCCCCCAAAATAAAAAAAAAATAACACTAAAAAAACCTAGGTTTTTTATTTTAATTGTAATTTAGTATTTTTTAATTTTAGGTAATTGGGGTTCATTTAGGGGATGTTAGATTAGGGGGTTTAGTAATTAAATTAGTTATTTGCGTTGTGGGGGGTTGGCGGTTTAGGGGTTAATAGTGTATTTAGCTTTATTGCGCTGTGGGGGGTTTGCGGATTAGGGGTTATTATGTTAATTAGATACTTTGCAATGTGGGGGAATGGCGGATTAGGGGTTTATAGATTTATTAGGTAGTTTGCAATGTTGGGGTTGGCGGATTTAGGGGTTAATACTTTTATTAGCTAGAGTGGGGGTTGGCGGACTAGGGCTTAATATATTTTAATAGTTATTGAGGTTGGGGAGATGTCGGTTGACAGGTAAATATTGTGCATGAGTTAGGTGTTGGTTAATTCTTTCAGGGAGTTACGGTGCTCACATTTTCAGCGCAAGGCTTGCTGTGTCTGCCTAGGTGTGGCGAGGTGAAAATGGAGTAAGATTTCTCTATTTTCTCTGCGTAAGTCCGTAAGTGCTGAATATGTGATACCGATTTGCGACGCGGTTATATGTTAGTTTATGGGAGTAAAATTAGCGGGCAACGGGTGAAATATACGCGCCACATTTATATGCGGGGCCATATATGTGATAGCAATACCACCGGACTAAAAACTGGCAAAAGCCGGCGACGCTGCATATGTAATCTTCTACCAGATGTGTTTAACCCTGCAAAGAAAGAGGAAGTTGACTTTAACTATAAAACCACAGTTAAAGAAAGCCCCAGTGCAGCCCCCCAATCTAAAACCTAATATCTCTGTAATTATGTTAGATCTAACAAAACAAATGACTGAACATACCTGATCTAACAAATATCTATCAAATTAAATAACTTTTCATCCAATGTTTTGTTAAGGGAGGGCTGATGACTGGTTAGCCCCCTTAAAATAATTGTTAATACCAACTTTAGCTTGTTAGATCTAATGTAATAAACACTCAAACCTGATCTAACAAATATCTAGTAGCCTGCTTCATTTGAATAATAAAACTTTAATTTAACTTTAGTGAGCCTTTAAAATGTATATATATTATACACATATATTCAGTATATACACACACAGTAGCGGACCTACTCAACAAAGGGCCCTGGTGCAATTTTTCTTTTGGGGGCCTCCCAAAGGTTACTCAGTTGAAAGGAATAGAAATAATATAAATAGATCTGCAACCTGCACTCATAACAAGGCTCGCCTGCATTAGGATTGTACTCATGCTGCAAACAGAGGCGCCACAATAGCCTAGAACCACCAAAACAGATGATGAATTGGTATAATAAGAAATATAATAAGATGAATACACAGCTTAAACAATATAAGGATGAATTAATTCAATTCAAGAACCGTAAACTAACTATTGTTGGCGAGGACCATAAAGAGAAGAGGGTTTACAGATGGCTCACTGGCGGTGACAACAAGAGGAACTATGGCCCTAGGAGACAGAGATGCCAAAGACAATATACCAAGAGATCTTTACAATTTGTTGAAAGCAGTTCTGGATCCGATTCTGATACCCTACAAGCCAGTGAGGGTATACCCAATTATCCAACTAGGGACCAACAGTTTTTTCAGGGGTCACCATTTGCTCCGGCCAAAGAATACAAGGAAGAGGTGGGTGGCACGGCAAAACCATCTATGCCCCCGAGATAACTACACCCATTAATGACTACCCGGGCCTGGTCTTGAACATCAGTGACAGGGTCCTAACTGAGCCTGAGACTCGCCTCCTAAGAAAAGGCTTGAATTTCATGCCTACACACAAGGCCGAGCCGTTTGATGTATACTTCGATTGCCAAAAGTTGCAGAGACTACTACGATTAAAAGATCACTTTAACCCCTTAATGACCGCAGCACTTTTCCATTTTCTGTCCGTTTGGGACCAAGGCTATTTTTACATTTCTGCGGTGTTTGTGTTTAGCTGTAATTTTCCTCTTACTCATTTACTGTACCCACACATATTATATACCGTTTTTCTCGCCATTAAATGGACTTTCTAAAGATACCATTATTTTCATCATATCTTATAATTTACTATAAAAAAAATTATAAAATATGAGGAAAAAATTGAAAAAAACACACTTTTTTAACTTTGACCCTCAAAATCTCCTACACTTCAACAACTACCAAAAAACTCCCATGCTAAATAGTTTCTAAATTTTGTCCTGAGTTTAGAAATACTCAATGTTTACATGTTCTTTGCTTTTTTTGCAAGTTATAGGGCAATAAGTACAAGTAGCACTTTGCTATTTCCAAAAAAATTTTAAAAAAATTAGCGATAGTTACATTGGAACACTGATATCTGTCAGGAATCCCTGATTAACCCTTCACATATATATATTTTTTAAAAGAACACAACCTAAGGTATTAAACATGGAGTATTTTGACTCTTTCCATGCAACTATTTTACCACCAATCTATGCCAAAGTTTGAAAAAAAAAAAAAAAAATGGTGATTTTTTGACAAAATAGCAATTCAAGAATACATTTACTGAGAACGTTAAGGGTTACTGCCAAATAACACCCCAATATGTCTTCAGCAGCATCTCCTGAGTACAGTGATACCACCCATGTATAGGTCTGTTGGGTTCTCTGGGGGCTAAAAGGCCTTATTTTTAGGGGGCGCATTCCAGTTTTTTAATTTGGAATTTTCATATCTGTCGTCATGCACCCATGTCCTATTTGGGACATTTCTGAAGCCGGACAATGCAAATTACCCCCATCAAACCATATATTTTTAAAAAGTAGACACCCTAGGGTATTTCAAATGCTGGTATTTTAACACTTTGCATGCACTAATTCAACCACCAGTCTTTGTCAAACTTTTGGGTAGTCATTTTGGTGTGTTATTTTTCACACGCATTGTACTTTAGGCATGGATTCTCAGTTCCTGTTATATGTTACTGAGCAAAAACACCTCAATATGTGTTCAACAACAACTTCTGAGTACAGTGATACCCCCCATGTATAGGTGTGTCGGGTTCTCTGGGGGCTAAAAGGCCTTAATTTTAGGGGGCGCATTCCAGTTTTTCAACTTGGAATTTTCATATCTGTCATCATGCACCCATGTCCTATTTGGGACATTTCTGAAGCCGGCCAATGTAAATTACCCCCATCAAACCATATATTTTTGAAAAGTAGACACCCTAGGGTATTTCAAATGCTGGTATTTTAACACTTTCCATGCACTAATTCAACCACTAGTCTTTGTCAAACTTTTAGGTAGTCATTTTTTTGCATTATTTTTCACACACATTGTACTTTAGGCATATATTCTCAGTCCCTGTTATGTGTTACTGCCAAAAAAAACCTCAATATGTATTCAACAACATCTCCTGAGTACAGTGATACCCCCCATGTATAGGTGTGTCGGGTTCTCTGGGGGCTAAAAGGCCTTAATTTTAGGGGGCGCATTCCAGTTTTTCAACTTGGAATTTTCACATCTGTCATCATGCACCCATGTCCTATTTGGGACATTTCTGAAGCCGGCCAATGTAAATTACCCCCATCAAACCATATATTTTTGAAAAGTAGACACCCTAGGGTATTTCAAATGCTGGTATTTTAACACTTTCCATGCACTAATTCAACCACTAGTCTTTGTCAAACTTTTAGGTAGTCATTTTTTTGCATTATTTTTCACACACATTGTACTTTAGGCATATATTCTCAGTCCCTGTTATGTGTTACTGCCAAAAAAAACCTCAATATGTATTCAACAACATCTCCTGAGTACAGTGATACCCCCCATGTATAGGTGTGTCGGGTTCTCTGGGGGCTAAAAGGCCTTAATTTTAGGGGGCGCATTCCAGTTTTTCAACTTGGAATTTTCACATCTGTCATCATGCACCCATGTCCTATTTGGGACATTTCTGAAGCCGGCCAATGTAAATTACCCCCATCAAACCATATATTTTTGAAAAGTAGACACCCTAGGGTATTTCAAATGCTGGTATTTTAACACTTTCCATGCACTAATTCAACCACTAGTCTTTGTCAAACTTTTAGGTAGTCATTTTTTGCATTATTTTTCACACACATTGTTTTTTAGGCATATATTCTCAGTCCCTGTTATGTGTTACTGCCAAAAAAAAACTCAATATGTATTCAACAACATCTCCTGAGTACAGTGATACCCCCCATGTATAGGTGTGTCGGGTTCTCTGGGGGCTAAAAGGCCTTAATTTTAGGGGGCGCATTCCAGTTTTTCAACTTGGAATTTTCACATCTGTCATCATGCACCCATGTCCTATTTGGGACATTTCTGAAGCCGGCCAATGTAAATTACCCCCATCAAACCATATATTTTTGAAAAGTAGACACCCTAGGGTATTTTAAATGCTGGTATTTTAACACTTTCCATGCACTAATTCAACCACTAGTCTTTGTCAAACTTTTAGGTAGTCATTTTTTTGCATTATTTTTCACACACATTGTACTTTAGGCATATATTCTCAGTCCCTGTTATGTGTTACTGCCAAAAAAAACCTCAATATGTATTCAACAACATCTCCTGAGTACAGTGATACCCCCCATGTATAGGTGTGTCGGGTTCTCTGGGGGCTAAAAGGCCTTAATTTTAGGGGGCGCATTCCAGTTTTTCAACTTGGAATTTTCACATCTGTCATCATGCACCCATGTCCTATTTGGGACATTTCTGAAGCCGGCCAATGTAAATTACCCCCATCAAACCATATATTTTTGAAAAGTAGACACCCTAGGGTATTTCAAATGCTGGTATTTTAACACTTTCCATGCACTAATTCAACCACTAGTCTTTGTCAAACTTTTAGGTAGTCATTTTTTTGCATTATTTTTCACACACATTGTACTTTAGGCATATATTCTCAGTCCCTGTTATGTGTTACTGCCAAAAAAAACTCAATATGTATTCAACAACATCTCCTGAGTACAGTGATACCACCCATGTATAGGTGTGTTGGGTTCTCTGGGGGCTAAAAGGCCTTATTTTTAGGGGGCGCATTCCAGTTTTTCAACTTGGAATTTTCACATCCCATGCACCCATGTCCTATGTAGGACATTTCTGAAGCCGGCCAATGTAATTTACCCCCATCAAACCATATATTTTTGAAAAGTAGACACCCTAGGGTATTTCAAATGCTGGTATTTTAACACTTTCCATGCACTAATTCTTTGTCAAACTATTAGGCAGTCATTTTTTGTGTGTTATTTTTCACACACATTGTACTTTAGACATGAATTCTCAGCTCCTGTTATGTGTTACTGCCAAAGAAGACCCCAATATGTGTTCACCAACATCTCCTGAGTACAGTGATACCACCTATGCATAAGTTTCTTGGCTTGTTCGGGGGGTGTAACAGTAATGCCAAATGTCCAACATGCGTTTGTGATTTTTTTTTCACATTTAACATATTTTCTTTGCCTATTGTCTTTTTGGGGGTATTTTAACATACCCCAATTTATTTGTTTCCATGAATGTGCATATTTTTGAAATGTTGACACCCCAAGGTATTGTATATGGTGTGCTTTGATGCATTTGAAGTAACTGTTTTAGCTAAAAAAATTGGAGAAAGTGTATGGTGGCATTTTTTCAATTTTCATTTTTACACACACATTGCTTTTTGACTATGATTTAGGAGAGACTGTTGTAAGTTAGTGCAAAAAAATACTTCAGGTTGTTTTCTGCTAGGCACCCTGAGTACACCTATGCCCCCCATGCATAGGTTTGCCAGGATTTTGGGAAGGTTATGTTACAATTTTATGACTTGTGATTTTAGTTATTAAGTGAGAGTATTTCTTCTGATAGGCCTATCTTTAGTTTGGGGCCTATTGTAAACCCCACTTTTATTTATTGCCATGAATGTGCATATTTTTGAAATGATGACACCCCAAGGTATTGTATATGGTGTGCTTTGATGCATTTGAAGTAACTGTTTTAGCTAAAAAAATTGGAGAAAGTGTATGGTGGCATTTTTTCAATTTTCATTTTTACACACACATTGCTTTTTGACTATGATTTAGGAGAGACTGTTGTAAGTTAGTGCAAAAAAAATACTACAGGTTGTTTTCTGCTAGGCACCCTGAGTACACCTATGTCCCCATGCATAGGTTTGACAGGGGTTTTTGTAAAAAAAAAAAAAAGAACAGCCCCATTTTAGAAAAAAAAATATATTAGTGAAATGTAAAAATCTGGCACATTAAAAGTAAAAAAATAACAAAAAATTTAACAGTAAACATAACAAAAAAAAAATAACAGCAAATTTATTTATTTTTTAAAAATTGACCATTGTATGGTACCGCTTGAAGCAGTCCCCAATGCAGAGTCCAGGCTGTCCAGGGCAATCAGGACAGTGATATACAGTGTCCCTTCTCTGCCCCCTCTTGGTACAGACTCTGCATTTTTTTTGTGGTCTCTGCTTTGCGGCAGTAGGGGGGATTTTAAAAATAAAATGAGTAGCCCCAACTCTGCTCTCTCCCATCACCGCCCGGGGAGCAGGTGCATCATGGTACAAAATCCCCGAAATGATCTGGAGCTGAAATTGTAAAAAAGTCAGTTTCATTCCGGGGTTTGCTTTTTTGAACAACAAAAAAGCGTTGTGGGTTGCAATCTGCATTAGGTAAATTGCAACCTTTTTGTACCAGGCCCTTGTCTTCCGCATAATTAGGTAGGGCTGCAGCAGCTGATCTGCCAGATCAACCCCACCCATATGCCGGTTATAAGATTTGATGCACACTGGCTTCCTTATGATCTCAGCTCTGCCACGTACAGAGACCGCCACCGTCCTCTCTGTGTGGATGGTGGTAAGAAGGTATACATCCTTCTTGTCTCTGTACTTCAGTGCCAACAGCTCCTCTTGGCGCAGAGCAGAGGTCTCCCCCCTTCGTAGCCGGGTGCATACAAGTTGTCCTGGGAAACCTTTGCGGTTCTTTTTAATAGTACCGCAAGCTACTGTATCAAAGCAATACAGTAGCTTGAACAAAAGGACACTTGTATAAAAATTGTCTAAGTACAAGTGATACCCTTTGTTCATTAGGGGTAATATCAGGTCCCAGACAATCTTGCCAGTGGTTCCCATATGTTCTGGGCAACCTGGAGGGTCAAGGTGGCTATCCTTTCCCTCATACACCCGGAAGGCCTGAGTATACCCAGTCTCGCTCTCACAGAGCTTATACACCTTTACCTCATACCTGGAGCGCTTGGAAGGAATATACTGCTTGAATCCCAGCCTTCCCTTATACTTCATCAGGGATTCATCAACGCATATATTCCTTCCAGGTGTATAAGCCTCTGCAAACCTGGCAGAAAAGTGGGTAATCAGGGGGCGGATTTTATACAGCCTGTCAAATTGGGGATGCTCCCTAGGGGGGCACAGGCTGTTGTCGCTGAAGTGCATGAAATGAAGAATCATTTCATATCTCTGCCTCGACATACTCTGGGAGAAAATGGGGGTAGAGCAGATGGGGCTACTGCTCCAGTAGGAGCGAACGGAGGGTTTCTTTATGATGCCCATCAGCATAGTCAATGCCCAGAATTTTTTAAATTCTGGCACATTGATGGGGGCCCATTGCTGCTTTGCCAAATATGTTTCAGGCTTTGCAGCACGGTACTGATGGGCATATAAATTAGTTTGGGCGACAATGTTCCCCAATACATCATCACCCAGAAACACCTCCAGAAACTGTTGGGGGCTAAAACCTGCCACATCTATATTTATGCCAGCATTTGCTGTGAAGGGTGGGATATCTGGCCTCTGGAGATGAGGCGTTACCCACTCTTCAGCGGCAATGGCAGCAACACGCCTCCTTCTAGCAGGGGGGCTGGCAGGGGGGCTAGCAGGGGGGCTGGCAGGGGGGCTAGCAGCCACAGATACATCACTATCAGTTGAGACTGCATCTAATGATGTATCTGAGCATATGGCAGGGTCAAAATTGGGGTCTGAGTCAGACATAGAGGCATCTGACTCTGACGCAAGGATGGCATACGCCTCCTCAACACTATATCTTTTCTGTGACATTTTTGTATCTGTCACAGAAAACCAAAATTAATTAATTAACTAAATGGCCTTTGGGGTTTTTTTAAAAAAAGTACAGCTATGCTAATGCCAGTGATTTATAGCGATCACTGGCAAGCTAAGGGTTAAATACTCTTTAAATTAAATTAACTAAATGGCCTTTGGGTTTTTTTTAAAAAAAGTACAGCTATGCTAATGCCAGTGATTTATAGCGATCACTGGCAAGCTAGGGGTTAAATACTCTTTAAATTAAATTAACTAAATGGCCTTTGGGTTTTTTTAAAAAAAAGTACAGCTATGCTAATGCCAGTGATTTATAGCGATCACTGGCAAGCTAGGGGTTAAATACTCTTTAAATCAAATTAAATTAGCTAAATGGCTCTGAAAGGAGCGTTTAGGTTTTTAAAAAATTACAACAACAAAAATTAACCCCTAAAAAAATGCACAGACAGCAAAAATGTAGAGCTATGCTAATGCCAGTGATTTATAGCGATCACTGGCAAGCTAGGGGTTAAATACTCTTTAAATTAAATTAAATTAGCTAAATGGATCTGAAAGGAGCCTTTGGTTTTTTAAAAAATTACAACAACACAAATTAACCCCTAAAAAAATTCACAGACAGCAAAAAAGTACAGCTATGCTAATGCCAGTGATGTATAGCGATCACTGGCAAGCTAGGGGTTAAATACTATTTAAATTAAATTAAATTAGCTAAATGGCTCTGAAAGGAGCGTTTAGGTTTTTAAAAAATTACAACAACAAAAATTAACCCCTAAAAAATGCACAGACAGCAAAAAATTACAGCTATGCTAATGCCAGTGATGTATAGCGATCACTGGCAAGCTAGGGGTTAAATAGTCTTTAAATTAAATTAAATTAGCTAAATGGCTCTGAAAGGAGCCTTTGAGTTTTAAAAAAAAAATACAACAACAAAAATTAACCCCTAAAAAAATGCACAGACAGCAAAAAAAAGTGCAGCTGTGCTACTGCCAGTGATTTATAGTGATCACTGGCAAGCTAGGGGTTAATGGCTCTGAAAAGAGCCTTTGGATTTTAAATTTTTTAACAAATAAAAGAAATAAATCTCTCTCTGCTAAAATACAGGTCTCTCTCTTTCTCCAACAAAATGGCAAGTGAGGAGAGGGAGGGAGATCCACACTGATCAGAGTCAATATTTACAAATATTGACATGATCAGACAAATGGGGTATTTTATTATTATTTTTTTTTTTCTAAGAAGGCTCAGATTGGGTGACCCTAGCTTGCCCCTATGGTGAGACAGGCTAGGGACACCCCCAGATGCCCCATGATGCACCGGGCATCGCCATTTTGGAAGCCTCATGGGGGAGGGGGGGGCGCTATATGTGGGGCTTTTTAATATTATATATTATTTTTTTTTTTTAATTTTTAATTTTATTTATATACTAACTAAGTGCCTCGACCCACCGAGGCACTTAGCACACTAGCAGAGCATCGGAAGCGTGTCCGATCGCTTCCGATGCTCTGCTGCACTGCCGGGCTCCACGTGGAGCAAAACCGGAAGTGATCACTCAAGGGGGAGTAATCGCTCCGGTCCCGGCACTCCGTAACAGCACTGCAGGGATGCCCAGACATCGAGGCATCCCTGCAGTACTGTAATAGTGCCTGGAAGCGATCTTGATCGCTTCCAGCACTCACTTTAGCCGAGGACGTGCAGGGTACGTCGTCAGGCGTTAACTGCCTTTTTTTTTCAGACGTACCCTGCACGTCCTCGGTCACTAAGGGGTTAAAGATATCAACATTTCAACCACTATGACACCTTTTAAAAAACAGAGCTCCCTTGACCCCAACAGTTTAAATCTGAGCATAAAAATGTACATGCACTTGGTCACACAAGAACGGCAGGATAGCTCTACTACAAGGTTTTGCCACAATCTAACTAAGGATGAAAAAGATGCTATTAGATCACTTGCTGATGATCCTACGATCATTATACGAACTGCGGATAAGGCCGGTGCTGTTGTTTTCCCAAACTACAGTGATTACTAACATGAAATCATGGGACAACTACAGGATACCAATACATATCTTAAACTTAATGGTGATCCAACTCCCACATTTCAGAAATTGATCTTTGCTGCAATTGACTGAGGATTTATGAATGGATGGCTGGATGTGGAAACTGCTGCCTTCCTGAAGGTTTTACACCCAATTTATCCAATTCTGTACACGTTACCAAAAGTACACAAGAGTATTGAACATCCCCCAGGACAACCCATCGTATCTGCCAGGGGATCTTGCACATCAAAGTTGGCAATCTATGTTGATTATTATCTCCAACCCTGTGTGAGGCAAATTACATCTTTTCTGAGGGACTCATCCCAATTACTAGATCTACTGAAATCAGTAACGATTGAAGAAAATTGGTTGCTTGTCACTGCAGACGTTACAAGTATGTATACAATCTTACCACATGAGGATGGTAAAGCGTATGTCCGCGACACCCTGAATAAGTATCATTTTGTTGGACCACCTGTGGAGTACTTGTTAGAGCACCTAGATGTGAGTCTTACTTTGAATAACTTTTGTTTTGAAAGATAATTTTACCAAAAAGTTATTGGAACGACGATGGGTTCAAATGTGGCCCCATCACTGGTCAACCTATACATGGAGCACTATGAATGCTTACAGATGATCTACCAGAAAAAAGAGGTAGCTTTCTAGTGAAGATACATTGACGACCCGTTCATGATATGGACGGGGTCCGAACAAGACCTCACTACATGGTTCGAGACTTTGAACCAACTTGACAGCCCTGTGAAATTCAAGATCACTTACCATCACAAGTCAGTGGATTTCCTTGACTTAAGCATATGCAAGGTTGGGAGGAAATTGGGTACCACTCTTTACCAAAAACCCACTGATAGAAATTCACTCCTACACGGCTCCAGTTGCCACCCTGTGGCCCTACTACAGGCTATCCTGCAAGCTCAATTGTCAAGGGTCATTAGGAACAACAGTGACACGAACAATCAATCTCAACAACTTGAAGCTATGAGTAAAAAATTCTTGGATAGAGGATACCACCCGAGGGTTATCAGACAGGCAAGAGACAAGTGTATGGTATCTGATCCAATCCTTTCCATGGGCGATGAGCTAAATAATCATCACATGACCTTTACCACTAAGTACTCTCCAGATTCTAGATTGTCTGGGAGGAGCCTATGCCAACACTGGCATATTCTGCAGGGTGACCTCAATCTGCCACTTTCCAAATGGGCTCCACCTCGAGTAGGCTACAAAAGAAATACCAGCCTAAGAGAACTGATCATGAAGACCGACCCCATCCATTGCTACCAGGATACGACCTGGTTACAACCTTAAAAGATGGGTTGCTACTGATGTACAGGATATACTACTTGCAATTCTATGCTTCCGGGGGCAACATTTGGACACCCACATAATAAGAGAAAATACACCATCAGTCATCGATTGACCTGCACAACGAGATATGTTGTATACCTGCTAAGCTGTAGTTGTGCCAAGTTTTACATGGGAAAAACTACTGATGATGCCCGCACAAGAATGGCAAACCACAGATCAGCGATTAGAACTGCCATCAAGAATAATAAAAGTGAACAACCTGTCGCAAGACATTTTTTGGAAGCTGGTCACAATCCAACGGACCTTCGAATTGTCCTGATCGATCATGTGCCCCCTCTTGAGGCGGGGTGGTGATAGGAATAAGATTCTCCTCCAGATTGAAGCAAGGTGGACACACCGCTTGAATACCATACAGCCTCATGGATTAAATTCAATGCTTGATTGGCATTGCTTTCTTTAATGAGATTGTCCACTTGATCCGCACTGAGAGCCTATGATCCATTGCACTAGCTGTGGTCATCCCAGTAGCATTGCTCCTGCACCTTTTCAGTCCTATGAGGGTTCCCCCTGCGAGCATATTATCTTTATATTATCCACCCCTTTGTATAATTTATGGGTATTATTCCAACTTTATTCTATTTTCCTATGCCTATATCTCTATATTTGGTTAACGGTGTATCTCTATACATCCTATAATTGCCGCCCATGTATGATGTAATTTGTTCCCTAGTATACACTGACTCTATGCGTATGCCGTTATATTGTCATCTCTTGATGGCTGGCTTATTTGTACCTTTTGTCGTAACGTATCACACTTGGGCTGCATATAACACAGTCCCTTTATATCCTTGTCTAGCTTTGATTTAATTTGCTTTATGTGTTCCTGTGCCCTTATACTGTATTTATCCTCTTTCTTCCTGTGGTGACAGTGTGCGTATCGATCAACTGGATCAGCTGCTATGTGGTTTGTTTACACAGCTGAGTATACGTGATGACGCCACATGCGATACTACGATCGGACACACACTGTCAGTACGCAGGCTGTCTGTCGTCTCCTTGCATGTAACCGAAATTGTTCAGGTACACTCCTCTTGCTGGACTAATGTTTACCATACTGATAGAGCACACATTATGATTCATCCTATCTGTTTGCCTAATGTTCATATACTTAGCATATGGTTTATTATGCAAGCCTGTTGTAGCTATTATTTAAGCCTAAATGATGATTGCGCTTTTAAACCTAGGCTATTTTTTAATCTTCTGGTGTCATGTTTTATGTTCACTTATTCCTCCAAATGTTGATGAGAGGTATTGAGGGTGTTAATTTATGTGTTTGGTTATTGTGGTTGCTGGGACAACCACTTGGCGGCTTTTTGGCTCTGAATTAGGGGGTGGGGTTTGTTTTCATTGGATGTTTGCTTGATATATGTGTTACAATAAAGGCACGCTTTTTAAAAAGACCAGCGAGTGCAAGCCACTGTTTATCTATGCTATTTTCCTGCATGCACCCTGGCAAGTTGTTAATGAAGTGAGAGTGCTCTCCACCTGCTCAATTATATATATTTATATATATATATATATATATATATATATATATATATATATATATACACACACATTATATGTATTAGTAGGGTTGGTCTTCAATTTTTCCAGGGCTACTTTCAATTACCAGTCCAGCCCTGTTCCATATAGAGGCCAAAAAGCTGCAAATTAAAAAGCCAGTTTAAGCAAATTTCAGCATTGTGAAAACCTAGGTTGCAGAATTTACTTTTTGGTCACTGTCATGAGATGCAGGACACATGCAGGACACAGCAAAGATGGTACAACTCTATTTTATTGTAGAGCATGGAAATCTAGTAGCATTGATCTCACTAAGTAACTGCGACACAGACAAACTGACCTAAGCCCCGCCCCCAATCCAGTGACATCACTTCCCACTCTCATCAGATCTTCCCCCTTTTCAAAGGACAAAGAAGGCACATTTTTTTTTTCATTTGAATATAGCAAATAACAAGGTATACAACAACAGTTTTGTATAGTATATAACAAATAACAAGTTACATAAAATATAAACAACATGATTTACATCCTGACTTGAACATCGGGGTAGACTACCCTAGTCCACAGTGACCATGGGATTATTCTGCCCATACTTCCAGTCACTGTTCTAACTAAAGTTTCACCACTCTTCCGCTTGATGTAACTCTACATGAACTGTCCTCTGATACAGAAGAATGTGATTGAGAGTCTGCTGGAGGCAAAGACATATCCCCTCTGTGATCTTGCTGTGGGGAAGCCACCCCTTTTCAAACAGGGGATCCCACTGGCGGTGGTACTGAGGCATCCAGTTCCAAACTCTTAGGTACAGGCTGAAGATATTTTCGATTACGGCGTGTAACTGTCCCTCCATCAGTAAGGACTACATAAGACCTTGGTTCTGGAGAGCGTCCAATTATCGTAGCAGGCATCTTAAATTTCTTCTCATCATCCAGTTTAATTCTGACACTTTGCCCCACATTTAGCTCCTGCAAGGGCCTCACAGAATGTCTCCTGTCGCAGAAGAATCGATAGCCCCTTTTTGCCTCTTCATCCCTCCTAAGGACTTTGTCCCGCGGAATAGATCTAGTTGGCTGGAAGACACCCACAGAGGGTAAGGTGGTGCGAATCTGGCGTCCTAGCATCAGCTGTGCTGGGCTAAACCCTGTGGCTTGAATGGGAGTCGCCCTATAGGACAAGAGGGCCAGGTACGGCTCAGATTGCTTCAAAATGAACTTTGTTGTTTGAACTGCCCTTTCAGCCATTCCGTTGGCCTGCGGGTAATGTGGACTTGACGTGGAATGTACAAAATCATATTCTCTGCTGAAAGAACTGAACTCTGTGGAAGCGAACTGCATTCCGTTATCACTCACCAGCTCCATTGGTATGCCCCACCGGGCGAACAAGCTCTTGAGATGAGTGATAACGGCTTGACTTGTGATTTCATTCAAAGGTGCAATTTCCAAATACCTGGAATAGTAGTCAATCACGACTAAGAACATTTTTCTGTGCAGTTCACACAAATCAGCAGCTATTTTCTGCCACGGGCCTGCAGGCAGCGAAGTAGAAATCAAGGGCTCCCTTCTCTGAGTAGGCCGGCGTTCCCGGCAAAATGCACATTTAGACACATGGCTTGCAATGTCGGAACTGATCCCAGGCCACCATACTACCATAGCTGCCCTTTCTCTGCACTTTGAAATGCCTAAGTGGCTGGCCATCATGAATCCTGTTTAACATCTCCTGCCTCATGCTGACAGGAATAACAATGCGGTCTTGGAACAACACCAACCCATCCAGCTCCGTGATCTGCGACCTCTCTGACTGGTAAGAACTTAAAGACATCCAGGCTGCCCGACTCTCGGGCCAACCTTCTTTTATGTACTTTATAACTTTTTGAAGGTCTGTATCTAAATATGTCTCTTTCTTTATCTGTTCTAGCTTCCCTGATAAGATGGACTTGGAGGCCAGAACTGAATCTACATACACATTCACATCCGATTCCGCTGAAGACTCTTCAGCAGCAGCCAGCGGGAGCCTGGACAGTGTATCCGCCACAACCAGTTGTTTCCCCGGCACATGCACTGTCTGAACGTTGAACCTGAGCAGCCTCATTAGAAGTCTCTGGCATCTTAGTGGTGTTTTGTCAATATCATAGTAGTTGATTAGAGGGACTAGTGGTAAAGTGCTCACTGGCCCAAACTGCCGCCAGGCACTCTTTCTCAATTTGGGCGTATTTTGACTCAGCAGCCGTCAGTGTACGGGAACAGTAGGCGATGGGCTGTAATCGCATCAGTATGTAATGTCTGAAAAGAGACAAAGTTTAGGTAGGACCACAGCTACTGATAGCAGACTATATGTGGTTGTTGCTGAGTGTGTAGCAGGAGATTACATAGATATTACCCCTAAGTAATTTGTAAGAACCTAGCACACACACAGGAAGCAGTTTAATATATGAAAAGCAAGAAACAGCAGAAATCACTATAGATGATGCAGCATTTGAATATGGGATTCAGCAGTGTAACTTGTTTGCTTACAATCAGTTTATACAAAATGACATGTATAAGAAATACATAGATGGCATGTAAAATAGATTTGGCAAAAAGGTTAAGTTAAATATGACTTCAGCAGAATAACTAGTTTGAGTAGAATCTGTTATACCATTGATACTTATAAAACATAGTGGATGCGCATAATTGACAAAATAGGCAAAGAGAATAAATGCTAGGCAAAGAACCCCTTGATTAAGATACCTGAGGCAGACTGAGGGAAAGTGGAGTCCGGTACACCGGTTGCACTGGTTTGTGCAGAGAGCGGTTGTTTGCTACGGTGATGGCGGCAGTACAGAGATGTGGCAGTATCTGGCGTGTGACGTCACAGAGGCCGAAGTTCCGGTTTAGCGCAGCAGATCCCTGCACAGGAAGACAGACTGGACTCAGTGGTTTGCGATGCAAAAGAGTTCCGTGCAATCAGGAGGTCAGGGTGGAGCTTGGGTCCGGTTAGTGAAACAATACCACCACTGATTAGATGTAGATGCTGGCATTTAAGGGGTAATGTATGAGGCATTAAAGGGCCAGTGATAAGACATATGGTAGTAAATGCAAAGAAGCATGACAGTAGAACCCCAACACTGGGGCAGACCCCATCAGGGACTTGACCTGCATAAAAGATTCTTCCTGTGAAGGTCCCCAGATCCAGGCAACATCTTTCTTTAGCAACTCTGTGATAGGGTGTAGTATAGTGGATAAATCTGGGAGGAACCTGCCCACATAATTTACAAGGTACAATATTTGTCTCAGCTCATGTACATCAAAAGGACTTTTCATCTGTTCAATAGCAGGAATGTTCTCGGGGTCTGGCTTGATGCCATCCCCATTGATGATATGCCCAAAGTAACATAACTCAGCTTTCCTAAAATGGCATTTCTCTTTATTTAACTTCAGCCCGGACTCTCTAATAGTCTGCAGCACGCAGCTCAGTTGCTGATCATGTTCCTCCAATGTAGACCCATACACCAAGATGTCGTCCATAACGACTGCCGTGCCCACGTGGTCTCTTAGGAGAGACCTCATTTCTCTTTGAAAGATTTCAGGAGCAGAGGATATCCCGAAGGGGAGTCTGCAGAAGCAAAACCAACCTACCGGTGGGATGAAGGTAGTCAGTTTGCGGCACTTTGGATCTAGAGGTATCTGCCAGAAGCCGCTAGAAGCATCCAATGTAGAGAAGAACTTCGCCCTAGCCAATTTCGGAGCTATGTCTTCAAGTGTTGGCAGCACATATCTCTCTCTCTTCACCGCCTCATTTAGCCTTTTCAAGTCTACGCAGATGCGTACCTTCCCGTTTTTCTTCGCAACAGGCACAATGGGGGCATACCAGTCAGTTGCTTTAACAACCTCTTCAATAACCCCCATATTCTTCATACGCAGAAGCTCCTTCTCCACTTGAGGCATGAGCGGGAACGGAATTCTACGGGGAGTGGTAATGCTGTATGGGACTGTGTCACCTTTAAGTGATATGCGGACTGGGTTGCAATTCAGTAGGCCCAATTCACCAAACATATCTTCTGAGATTTCATTTACTCTGGCTACTAGGCCCAAATCACAGGCTGCTTTTCTGCTCAATAAATTGTTAACACACTAACCTCTAATCACATGCACTCACATGTTGAATTTCCTTTGCTTGTACTCGCAGCTGGCAAGAAATTTTTCCGCACAATCAATGCGGCCACCAGGACTATGAACTTTTGTTGTAACTTTTGCCAGCTGGGGCTGTCGAGGCAGTTTTATGAATGCTGCAAGGGACATTACAGAGATGTCTGCTCCTATGTCAATGTTAAAGGCAACTTTGGCTCTCATTACAGTAAGAGTAACCCTCCAATCATCTTCTGAACCCGGCCGTTCAACAACAGACCCCACAAAGGACACTTCTTGACCCTCCTGGTCGCTATCCATCTGCATCTCCTTAATATATTCAGTCTTACACACCACTTCAAAATGGCCCATCCTGTTACATTTTCTACATCTTTTTTCTTTAGCAGGGCATATGACACTCTGATCATGGGCACGGTTGCACCATGTGCATCGGGCATGCTGCGCCCTTCCACTTCTAGGCCTATCTGTTGTCTTATGTCTAGCGCTCACACTGTGCCTTTCACTAACAGCTCTGCTGAACTGCTGAACTTCCTCCACAATACTCTCAGACCTCAGATCAGCACTTTGCTTTTCACCAGTTCACTCTGGCGGGCCATCCTAATAGCCCCATCTAATGTTAAATCAGACTCTAACTGTAGCTTCAGTGAGACTTCAGCACCTGCAATTTCAATGACTATTCTGTCTCTGATTTGCTCTTCTTTAGCAACACCAAACTCACAGAATTCAGCTAGTTCATACAGGCTACGCACAAATGACTCCACAGATTCTCCCACACGCTAAGCCCTCTCATGAATCACATTTCTTTTGGGCACAAAGTGGGCTATGAGTTTATTCATAACTATTTCAAAGTCAAATTCTTCCCCTTCTTGGAAAGTAAAAGCATTGAACACTGGCTCCACATCTTTCCCCATAGAGTATAAAAGAGAATTAACTTGTACTTCACCACTCTCCTTGTCCAGCTTGGAAGCAATCATGAAGCGCTGAAACCGCTGACGCCATGTGGGCCAAGTTGCAGGCTGAGAGAAATTAAAAGGCTCAGGTGGGGTAAACTTTGATATCGTCATCGATCAGGAAACAGAAGCGCAGGCAAGAACTTCTGACACCATGTTATGAGATGCAGGACACATGCAGGACACAGCAAAGATAGTATAATTCTATTTTATTGTAGAGAATGGAAATATACATCTGGTATCATTGATCTCACAAGTAACTGCGACACAGACAAACGGACCTAAGCCCCGCCCCCAACCCGGTGACGTAACTTCCCACTCTCATCACAGCCACAGTTACGAACACAGTTTTTAAACAAAATTAAAAGGTATTTGATATCCCTTTAAGCTATGGTCATAACAGTGTGGGGTGGGGTGGTTCTCAGTGAACAACAGATGTGGTTTGGTGATGGCTAATGCAGTTACAGTTTATTACAATGGGAAGAGGTTACGATTAGGGTTAAAATACCAGCACCTAGATGGAAGAATTATAGATAATGAGATCAGCAACTCCTTAAAGGGACAGGAAACCCTAAAATTTTCATTCATGATTTAGATAGAACATACAATTTTAAACAACTTTCCAATGTACTTGTATTATCAAATTTGCTTTATGCTCTTGTTATCCTTTGCTGAAGGAACAGCATTACACTACTGATAGCTAGATGAACAGATCTAGTTAGCCAATCACAATAGACAAATGTGTGCAGGGCAGGCACCAATCAGAAGCAGCTCCCACTAGTGTTGGATATGTGGGTATTCTTTTTCAACAAGGGATACTAAGAGAACAAAGCATATTTGAAAATAGAAATTAATTTAAAAGTGTTTTAAAATATCATGCTCTATCTGAATCATGCAAGTTTAATTTTGACTTTCCTATCCCTTTAATATGATGACCATAACTTACAGCTATACATAGAGATCTGTTGCTAAACATGTGAGTTTTTCGTGAAACTTTTCTACAAAGGGAGCTTCTAAAGAACATTTTCTATCACAACATTTAAAGGGACATAATACTCATATGGTAAATCACTTGAAACTGATGCAGTATAACTATAAAAAGCTGACAGGAAAATATCACCTGAGCATCTCTATGTAAAAAAGGAAGATATTTTACCTCACAATCTCCTCAGCTCAGCAGAGTAAGTTCTGTGTAAAAAGTTATACTTCACCTGCTCCCAGCTGCAGGTAAAGATAAAAAAAATTGAAGAAATGAACAGCAGCCAATCAGCATCAGCAGTGCTGAGGTCATGAACTCTTACTGTGATCTCATGAGATTTGACTTAACTCTCATGAGATTTCATAGTAAGCTTCCTTTACCTGATTGGTAAAATAATATGAGAGTTCACGAGGCTCATCCTTTCAGCTGTCCCAGGACAGACACACTAAAATGCTGCTTAGAAATCCTTTACAATGGGAGGTGGCTACTGAGGAACTTTTGAGGTAAAATATCTTTCTTTTTTACATAGAGATGTTCAGGAGATATTTTCTAGTCAGCTTTTTACAGCTATACTGCATTACTTTCAAGTGTTTAAACATTTGGGTATTATGGCCCTTTAACCAAATTTTTACAGCTCACATGATAAACTCCCACATGAAGGACGAGATTACAAGTCGCACAGCAAATCTGTTTTTTGCAATATGCGAAAACACTGCAAGAGTTAAGGTTTTTGTGCATTTGGGGTTACGCAGGTATTACAAATAGCAAAATAACTTATTTTGTGCAGGTGTTAACCCGCATAGTCCAAAAAGTCATATCGCGTGTGCGTTCATGTATTCCCCCATAGAAGTCAAAGGAGAAGACAAATAGAAAAAAAGCAACTAGCACCCTAATCTGTACCTGAAATTGCAAATATTTCATATTGCGAAATGTTTTGTTAACAGAATATGTTCTATTTATTATTATTATATATATTTCTCTATATACGGTATGTGATGATTTTTGGACAGATATATCTATTTATAGCGAGAGAGATATATGTCTAGATATCTCGAGATCTATATGAGAATATCTCTTTGAAAATCCCTCTGAGATTTTGTTTAACCCCTTAACGACCGACGACGTATGCCATACGTCCTCAGAAAAAAAGCACTTAACGACCAAGGACGTATGGCATATGTCGTCGGTTTAACAGAGCACTGGAAGCGATCGAAATCGCTTCCAGCTGCTCTAACAGTATTGCAGGCTTGCCTTGAGGTCTAGGCATCCTGCAATACTGTTCCCGAGTGCCGGGACCGGATTGATCACTCCCCCACGAGTGATCACTTCCGGTTTCGCTCCACGTGGAGCCCGGCAGTGTTTCAGAGCATCGGAAGCGATCGGACACGCTTCCGATGCTCTGCTTGTGTGCTAAGTGCCTCGGTGGGTCGAGGCACTTAGTTACTTGTAAAATAAAATTAAAAAAGAAAAAAAAGAAACACAGATTAAAATAAAAAAAGCCCTAAATAGCCCCCCCCCCTCCCCCTTCACTAGGCATCCAAGATGGCGATGCCCAGTGCATCATGGGGCTTCTGGGGGTGTCCCTTGCCTGCATCATCATAGGGGCAAGCTAGGGTCACCCAATCTGAGCCTCCCACCCTAAAAAAAAAAAATAATAATAAAATACCCCATTTGTCTGATCATGTCAATATTTGTAAATATTGACTATGATCAGTGTGGATCTCCCTCCCTCTCCTCACTTGCCATTTTGTTGGAGAGAGAGAGAGACCTGTATTTAGCAGAGAGAGAGATTTATTTCTTTTATTTGTTAAAAAATATAGAACCAAAGGCTCTTTTCAGAGCCATTAACCCATAGCTTGCCAGTGATCACTATATATCACTGGCAGTAGCATAGGTGCACTTTTTTTTTGCTGCATTTTGCTGTCTGTGCATTTTTTTAGGGGTTAATTTTGTTGTTGTAATTTTTTAAAAACCCAAAGGCTCTTTTCAGAAACATTTAGTTAATTTAATTTAATTTTCAGAGCCATTAACCCCTAGCTTGCCAGTGATCACTATATATCACTGGCAGTAGCATAGGTGCACTTTTTTTTTGCTGCATTTTGCTGTCTGTGCATTTTTTTAGGGGTTAATTTTGTTGTTGTAATTTTTTAAAAACCCAAAGGCTCTTTTCAGAAACATTTAGTTAATTTAATTTAATTTTCAGAGCCATTAACCCCTAGCTTGCCAGTGATTGCTATAAATCACTGGCAGTTGCATAGCTGTACTTTTTTGCTGTCTGTGCATTTTTTAGGGGTTAATTTTGTTGTTGTAATTTTTTAAAAACCCAAAGGCTCTTTTCAGAAACATTTAGTTAATTTAATTTAATTTTCAGAGCCATTAACCCCTAGCTTGCCAGTGATCGCTATAAATCACTGGCAGTAGCATAGCTGTACTTTTTTGCTAGTTAATTTAGTTAATTAATTTAGTTAATTTAATTTTCAGAGCCATTAACCCCTAGCTTGCCAGTGATCGCTATAAATCACTGGCAGTTGCATAGCTGTACTTTTTTGCTGTCTGTGCATTTTTTTAGGGGTTAATTTTGTTGTTGTAATTTTTTAAAAACCCAAAGGCTCTTTTCAGAAACATTTAGTTAATTTAATTTAATTTTCAGAGCCATTAACCCCTAGCTTGCCAGTGATCGCTATAAATCACTGGCAGTAGCATAGCTGTACTTTTTTGCTAGTTAATTTAGTTAATTAATTTAGTTAATTTAATTTAATTTTCAGAGCCATTAACCCCTAGCTTGCCAGTGATCGCTATAAATCACTGGCAGTTGCATAGCTGTACTTTTTTGCTGTCTGTGCATTTTTTTAGGGGTTAATTTTGTTGTTGTAATTTTTTAAAAACCCAAAGGCTCTTTTCAGAAACATTTAGTTAATTTAATTTAATTTTCAGAGCCATTAACCACTAGCTTGCCAGTGATCGCTATAAATCACTGGCAGTAGCATAGCTGTACTTTTTTGCTAGTTAATTTAGTTAATTAATTTAGTTAATTTAATTTTTTTTAGTAATTGTTTTCTGTGACAGATACAAAAATGTCACAGAAAAGATATAGTGCTGAGGAGGCGTATGCCATCCTTGCGTCAGAGTCAGATGCCTCTATTTCTGACTCAGACCCCAATTTTGACCCTGCCATGTGCTCAGATACATCACTAGATGCAGTCTCAACTGATAGTGATGTATCTGTGGCTGCTAGCCCCCCTGCCAGCCCCCCTGCTACCCCCCCTGCCAGCCCCCCTGCTAGCCCCCCTGCCAGAAGGAGGCGTGTTGCTGCCATTGCTGCTGAAGAGTGGGTAACGCCTCATCTCCAGAGGCCAGATATCCCACCCTTCACAGCAAATGCTGGCATAAATATAGATGTGGCAGGTTTTAGCCCCCAGCAGTTTCTGGAAGTGTTTCTGGGCGATGATATATTGGGGAACATTGTCGCCCAAACTAATTTATATGCCCATCAGTTCCGTGCTGCAAAGCCTGGAACATATTTGGCAAAGCAGCAATGGGCCCCCATCAATGTGCCAGAATTCAAAAAATTCTGGGCATTGACTATGCTGATGGGCATCATAAAGAAACCCTCCATTCGCTCCTACTGGAGTAGTAGCCCCATCTGCTCTACCCCCATTTTCTCCCAGACTATGTCGAGGAAGAGGTATGAAATGATTCTGCATTTCATGCACTTCAGCGACAACAGCCTGTGCCCCCCTAGGGAGCATCCCCAATTTGACAGGCTGTATAAAATCCGCCCCCTGATAACCCACTTTTCTGCCAGGTTTGCAGAGGCTTATACACCTGGAAGGAATATATGCGTTGATGAATCCCTAATGAAGTATAAGGGAAGGCTGGGATTCAAGCAGTATATTCCTTCCAAACGCTCCAGATATGGGGTAAAGGTGTATAAGCTCTGTGACAGCGAGACTGGGTATACTCAGGCCTTCCGGGTGTATGAGGGAAAGGATAGCCACCTTGACCCTCCAGGTTGCCCAGAACATATGGGAACCACTGGCAAGATTGTCTGGGACCTGATATTACCCCTAATGAACAAAGGGTATCACTTGTACTTAGACAATTTTTATACAAGTGTCCTTTTGTTCAAGCTACTGTATTGCTTTGATACAGTAGCTTGCGGTACAATTAAAAAGAACCGCGCAGGTTTCCCAGGACAACTTGTACGCACCCGGCTACGAAGGGGGGAGACCTCAGCTCTGCGCCAAGAGGAGCTGTTGGCACTTAAGTACAGAGACAAGAAGGATGTATACCTTCTTACCACCATCCACACAGAGAGGACGGTGGCGGTTTCTGTACGTGGCAGAGCTGAAATCATAAGGAAGCCAGTGTGCATCAAGTCTTATAACCGGCATATGGGTGGGGTTGATCTGGCTGATCAGCTGCTGCAGCCCTACCTAATTATGCGGAAGACAAGGGCCTGGTACAAAAAGGTTGCAATTTATCTAATGCAGATTGCAACCCACAACGCTTTTTTGTTGTTCAAAAAAGCAAACCCCAGAGTTAAAAAAACTTTTTTACAGTTTCAGCTCCAGATTATTACTGGGATTTTGTACCATGATGCACCTGCTCCCCGGGCGGTGATGGGAGAGAGCAGAGTTTGGGCTACTCATTTTATTTTTAAAATCCCCCCTACTGCCGCAAAGCAGAAACCACAAAAAAAATGCAGAGTCTGTACCAAGAGGGGGAAGAGAAGGGACACCATATATCACTGTCCTGATTGCCCTGGACAGCCTGCACTCTGCATTGGGGACTGCTTCAAGCGGTACCATACAATGGTCAATTTTTAAAAAAATAAATACATTTGGTGTTATATATATATATATTTTTTATATTTTTTTGGTTATGTTTACTGTTAGATGGGTTTTTGTTTTTTTTACTTTTACTGTGCCAGATTTTTACATTTCACTACTCTATTTTTTTCTAAAATTGGGCCTGTTATTTTTTTTTAAACCAAAACCCCTGTCAAACCTATGCATGGGGGACATAGGTGTTCTCAGGGTGCCTTGCAAAAAACAACCTGAAGTATGTTTTTGTAATAACTTACAACAGTCTCTCCTAAATCATAGTCAAAAAGCAATATGTCTGTAAAAATGAAAATTGAAAAATTACCACCATACACTTTCTCCAATTTTTTGGGCTAAAACGGTTGCTTCAAAGGCATCAAAGCACACCATATACAATACCTTGGGGTGTCAACATTTAAAAAATATACACTTTCATGGCAATAAATAAAAGTGGGGTATGCGATAGGCCACAAACTAAAGATAGGCCTATCAGAAGAAATACTCTCATTGTTAATAACTAAAATCACAAGTCATAAATTTGTAACATAACCTTCCCAAAATCCTGGCAAACCTATGCATGGGGGGCATAGGTGTACTCAGGGTGCCTTGCAGAAAACAACCTGAAGTATTCTTTTGCAATAACTTACAACAGTCTCTCCTAAATCATAGTCAAAAAGCAATGTGTCTGTAAAAATGAAAATTGAAAAATAACCACCATACACTTTCTCCAATTTTTTGGGCTAAAACGGTTGCTTCAAAGGCATCAAAGCACACCATATACAATACCTTGGGGTGTCAACATTTAAAAAATATACATTTTCATGGCAATAAATAAAAGTGGGGTATGCGATAGGCCACAAACTAAAGATAGGCCTATCAGAAGAAATACTCTCTTTGTTAGTAACTAAAATCACAAGTCATAAAATTGTAACATAACCTTCCCAAAATCCTGGCAAACCTATGCATGGGGGGCATAGGTGTACTCAGGGTGCCTTGCAGAAAACAACCTGAAGTATTCTTTTGCAATAACTTACAACAGTCTCTCCTAAATCATAGTCAAAAAGCAATGTGTCTGTAAAAATGAAAATTGAAAAATAACCACCATACACTTTCTCCAATTTTTTGGGCTAAAACGGTTGCTTCAAAGGCATCAAAGCACACCATATACAATACCTTGGGGTGTCAACATTTAAAAAATATACACTTTCATGGCAATAAATAAAAGTGGGGTATGCAATAGGCCACAAACTAAAGATAGGCCTATCAGAAGAAATACTCT